>NW_027497196.1:0-166988 GCF_021521415.1 Bidens hawaiensis | reverse complement strand
TAGAGGCTTTCCCTCCCACGCACTCACGCTATGCCACTTATTAACGGAGGCACGTAGAGGCTTGTCCTCCCACGTTCTCTCGTTAAGCCACTTTAATAACGAAAGCACGCATAGGCTTACCCTACCACGTACTATCGTCATGCCACTAACACCCTTAGTAGACCCCTTACTACCTCTGGCACACTTTATTCTACTTGTCTACTAATGTGCTTGAAGTAGTCAAATAATTATTAACTAAAAATAAGCTAATCTAGACACAAAGTAATAATTCTTGACTCTTAAACTTAACTTAAACTACTAACCGGCAAGTGTAACGGTCGAATCTAGTACAGCTAAGTAAGTCCGGATATCGAACCCACGAGACTCTGTAAATTACGTATACTAGCTAATTAGACGCAACTACAAGACGTGACTATTTAATATAATGTTTGAAGGGGGGTTTTAAACTAATTATTAATTAACTAAACCTAACCCTAATTAAATAAAATATAATAAACTATTAAAACACTTAGATTAACTCAGATGATGAAAATAACTACCTAGGCTAGAATCCCCAAAGTTATGGTTATTAATTTAAATGGAAAAACGCAAGTTATGGAACCGGGACCATAAGATAGACCCTTGACAGAAAACCCGAACAGGACCCTTGAACTTCAAGAAGACGCCTATGGATTTCTAACAAGTTTTAAGACTCACCAGTTTTATATTAAACTTCCTTACGGTTATTTAATTGCTTATGTCTAAGTATCTTTTATGACGAAAACCTACCTTACAGCGCGGAATTCAAAAGATAGCAAAGCAAACCCAATTAATTTAATAGACTAAGCTGAAATCAAACCTAGACGGACTCCTTACAAAGAACTAAATCTAGCAATCCCGACAAGCAAAGATCTATTAATAGCCTATCACTTTACAGCTTTTTAGACTAGCAGTTCACTTTTATTTGTTTAATTGATTTTATTGTTTCTATGATCTTAATCGATATCAATCATAAACTAGTCAAGAACACACAGTAAATGACCTAACAAAACCCTATCCTATGGAACAATCAACAAGGGCAATGTGAAACAATAAATCCAAGTAAACAAATCCAAGCAATCATACGCATCAACTAAATAAAACTCAACCGTTTACTTAGAACATAATATCCATAACAAAACGAAAATCCAAATAAAATCAAACCGAACTAAGGTTCATCACGACCTAGGTAGTCTATGGAATTTAGCCTAGCATATTAAAATCTAAATCAAACAAAACAAATAATAACAAAAACATGGTGAAAGTATAAGAAACGGGGAATCGAAGATGATAAAACCCGTAAACTCGAACGTGAACGTGTAACTCTTCACCGGATATTCTCTCGCCTTCAAAATCACCAACAAACGCGAAAGATTCTCCAAAAACTCTCCAAAATCGGCCAAGGGTTTTCAGGTTATGTCAGGTTTAAGTTAAAGGTGTTTAAATAGCGAAAACCAGGCCCGACAATAACCAAAAACGAATTGAAAACCCATCAGCATTGCCTAGACGCCGCGCTAAGGGCTTTTTGCCTTCCCCTCCGCGCAGCGCCGCGTGCTCCACCAAGGGGGCCGGTCAGACCGGCCCGGTCTGACCGGTTCTCTGTTCTGGTTCTTCCTGACGCGTTCCGGATCTCCGTTTCGGCTCGTTTTAACTCGTTTTTCGCCCTTTTTAATCACAATCAAATCCCCGAACCTACGACACACAAAAACGTTAGTAGTATACAAATCTTGATTAAAAACAAACAAAAACAATTAAAATATTAAATAAAATAAACAAGGGAAAAATATATATTTAGCATTATATCAAATATCCCCACACTTATTATTTTTTCGTCCCTGAAAAATTTGATGCAGTTGGATCAGAATCGGAAAATTAAAGTCTAACAAACATATAGGTTAATTTTTAAAGCTTAGAAAAATGCAAAAACCGCGATCACCGATATTGTTGTCCACTTAAACCCATGCCTTAATCTTTATTGGGACAAATATGATCCGACAATTTTTTTACTCAGTGGTTTACACAATTAAGAACCGCTTATTTTCAGCTTTTACCGGACCAGACCATCCCAACTTGACTTAAACCTCAAAATTAGCAGATTTAAAACTTTTGTTGCTCTATTTTTTCATGAATAGCTAAGACGATCAAGGGTATTGTTTATCCACCTAAGCTTAAGCATCAAAGTCTACCAAGCAGCCATTAGATACAATTAAGGTTCAATTATTTTATAGCTAGTGTTCCCCACAACATGACATACCCCCGTTATCAAGCAACACCCCGAACCCTTCACCATAGGTGAGTATGCAAAATTTCATATGTAGGGCTTACATGTAGCGTGTACCTTGTGGTCCGTTTCTTAATGGTAATGAGACGCGGGCAAGGGGACCCCACATGACTAACAGCGTGGATGATCAAGTCTGTAGTGAATTTGTACTTTTGTACTTTTGTGATCATGTTTATAGACTTATAAGGGTTTGCTCTTTTTGGTTTAATTTTAAATATTCACAACCCCATTTGGAATTGTGAATACCCAGATGAATAGTCGGCATACAGACCCATGGTCTCCGGACCCGAAGCATCCCATCAATACAAGATTTGAGGTTATAAAACCATACGCCAATGAGGTGTAAAACACTAAACTAGCAGTTTTAAGTTTATATCACAGGCTACACGGCATACTCTAACGTTAAACCTACCCAAGCATCATATGATAACGTATTCAAATTTTAAAACTTATAATATTTTTTTACTTTTTCATACAAATAATTGAGGCTTGAGTATGGCCCGACCTTTCATTACTTATTTTCTACGAACAAAACGCTTTACCCACAAAAGATTTCCGTTTTAACCATTTTATCAAATTTGCCCTTTCAATCAAGGCTGAGCCTACCGACACATCCCAAGTTAAGTGCATTTTCTTTTATTTATCTCATATTATTAGTATTTTGAATAATCGATTTCCCGATAAATATCATCTCCCGCTTTAACGCAAAAAAAAACTATATTCAAGGGACATTTTTAAATATTTTTCAATTTTTTTTTCAAAATTTTAAAATTTTCCAATTTTTTTTATTTTTTTTTAATTCAAACTACGACTCAAATTTCCTATCCCCATACTTAAATTTTGCATTGTCCTCAATGCAAGGATAAGGACGACATAAAATAAAAATAAAAAATTAAAATAAAGTCGGACTACAAAACATTAAAAACCTAAAAATAAAAACAAAAATAATATAAAAAGTTAATAAGCTAGATAATGGAAAAGACTTTGCTGGTAATATGCGAATGAAACATGATGTCAAAGTCTTCTTCCATGAATGCCCTCCAACTACGAACGTGCTTAGCAAATAGTAACTCCTTCTCTCACACACGAACGTAAGCGGCAAAACAAAAGAAACATATCTATAAATGTATCTTATCATAATGATAGATATTATGCAATTAAAGTACGTCAACCCGCAAATAAAACATGAATAATTAGCAGCAAATAAATAAATATAAAGTATACGGCTCCACTGCTACTCCATCCCCACACTTGTCTTTTTCAATAAATTTTCTTTGGGGATCGTCTCTCTAGCTTATACAATCTCTCTTTTACCTAGCAAAACTTAAAAACGCAAAAACAAAGACGAACTACAAAAAACTACGTTAGTGACTCAATTAAATATAAAAACTCCGCGAAACCTCCCCACACTTGAACTTAATCAAGAGTTTTCTCCTTTATCTGGACCCTATCTAACCTGTTTAGTTCCACCCGAAATTTATCAAATATTAAAATATCAATGATGGAGCCGCAAAATATTAAATTAGAATTAAAAATCAGTAACAGGTCAGACCACCTATATTTAAACTTACCTGGCAAGAGCCGAATGTGTTGTAAGTATCGAGAAGACTGGTCGTGTTTGAAATTTAATGGCTTTTTCACTCCCGTAGACCATCTCCTAAAATATACGCAACATCGGTTTTCAGGTAACCTATCATCCTCGACCTTCTCCCGTGGTTTTGATTCCTGATAAGCATTCAAAACACAGTCCACGGGCCGACAATAGTGTTCTTCCTCTAACACCACATCCTCATCTACACTATCCTCTACAAGGAGGGCCTCGAAAAAAGCAACATCCTCATTAACGTCTAATGTGTCTCCCCCGTCATAATCCGACAATCCATCCAACTCCAGATTCAAGAATTCATCTTCCTCATTAAGCTCATTATCAACCTTAACCATATCCTCAACACCAAACATTAGCTCGAATGACTCTCTCAATTCTATCTCTTCCTCAAACACAGGTTTCACCATAACTGATCTCAGATATGCAGCCCACTCCTCCTCGTTACAATCATCATCGGAGTCACTACAAAACTCAGTACAATTAGCAACATATACTTGTGAAACCTGAGGTGGGATTTCATCAGCCACTCGTGTCTCCGTATCCGGGATGAGCTCCTCTTCTTCATCTACATATTCCATGATTGGCTCTTTCCCTTCTTCTGGAAACGTCGGGAACAACTCGCCTAACCGATTCATGTATCCCAAATAGTTTCCTTCCGCATCATAGTTATAACTAGGTGTCGGTTGCTCCTTCAGCTGCACACTCTCCTCTTCGTTTATCTCATCATCAGAGTCACTCCAAAAATCAATAATAGCATGTGAAACCGGAGGTGGAACTTCAACATCCATTTTTGTCTCCGTTACTTGAATGATCTCCTCATCTGAGTGCTCAACATATTCCAAGGATCTTAACCTCTCCATTTCATCTTCTTCATCCAGTCTCCTAGAAATTTCTTCTACTTGACGTTGGAGATCTGTAATAATATCCTGGTGATTTTTGAAGATGGTATCATGCTCAACGAGCATCTTTTGGGTATCTGTAGCCATGTATTGGACCAACATCTTTTCTATCCTACCCATAGCAGCTACATCCTCATCAGAAAGGCTTTTAGAAAATTGATCATAACACTGCTCCTGGTTTTGCTGAGGTTGCTGATACGAATTATCAAAATAATACGGAAAAGGTCCCTGTGAAAAATTTTGCATCGGCTGCACAGAAGGGTTAGTACGATTATATGGACATGCATGAGTCATATGACAACCAGCGCATCTATAACAAATAAAGCGAGAACCCTTGTATGGACAATCATAGTGTAAATGAGGATCACCACACGTATCACAATTAAGATTACTAATGTATGGACATTTAATGGTAAAGTGAGGTCCATTACAAATTTCACATATAATTACAGGAATCTAAACAAGCAAAAGACACGGACAATTAGACACCTATGACTCACAATAAAAAAATAAAAATAAACACGTAAAAAGCTAATTAACTAAAACCCTAAAAACTCAAAAGCAAAAACATAATAGCACGTATATAGCAAGTAAGTCCAATCAAAGCTAGCAACCCAATCGCCAAAAGTCCCCGGCAACGGCGCCAAAAACTTGATGTGCTTGAAGTAGTCAAATAATTATTAACTAAAAATAAGCTAATCTAGACACTAAGTAATAATTCTTGACTCTTAAACTACTAACCGGCAAGTGTACCGGTCGACTCTAGTACAGCTAAGTAAGTCCGGATATCGAACCCACGAGACTATATAAATTACGTATACTAGCTAATTAGACTCAACTACAAGACGTGACTATTTAATAATAATGTTTGAAGGGGGGTTTTAAACTAATTATTAATTAACTAAACCTAACCCTAATTAAATAAAATATAATAAACTATTAAAACACTTAGATTAACTCAGATGATGAAAATAACTACCTAGGCTAGAATCCCCAAAGTTACGGTTATTAATTTAAATGGAAAAACGCAAGTTATGGAACCGGGACCATAAGATAGACCCTTGACAGAAAACCCGAACAGGACCCTTGAACTTCAAGAAGACGCCTATGGATTTCTAACAAGTTTTAAGACTCACCAGTTTTATATTAAACTTCCTTACGGTTATTTAATTGCTTATGTCTAAGTATCTTTTATGACGAAAACCTACCTTACAGCGCGGAATTCAAAAGATAGCAAAGCAAACCCAATTAATTTAATAGACTAAGCTGAAATCAAACCTAGACGGACTCCTTACGAAGAACTAAATCTAGCAATCCCGACAAGCAAAGATCTATTAATAGCCTATCACTTTACAGCTTTTTAGACTAGCAGTTCACTTTTATTTGTTTAATTGATTTTATTGTTTCTATGATCTTAATCGATATCAATCATAAACTAGTCAAGAACACACAGTAAATGACCTAACAAAACCCTATCCTATGGAACAATCAACAAGGGCAATGTGAAACAATAAATTCAAGTAAACAAAACCAAGCAATCATACGCATCAACTAAATAAAACTCAACCGTTTACTTAGAACATAATATCCATAACAAAACGAAAATCCAAATAAAATCAAACCGAACTAAGGTTCATCACGACCTAGGCAGTCTATGGAATTTAGCCTAGCATATTAAAATCTAAATCAAACAAAACAAATAATAACAAAAACATGGTGAAAGTATAAGAAACGGGGAATCGAAGATGATAAAACCCGTAAACTCGAACGTGAACGTGTAACACTTCACTGGATGTTCTCTCGCCTTCAAAATCACCAACAAACGCGAAAGATTCTCCAAGAACTCTCCAAAATCGGCCAAGGGTTTTCAGGTTATGTCAGGTTTAAGTTAAAGGTGTTTAAATAGCGAAAACCAGGCCCGACAATAACCAAAAACGAATTAAAAACCCATCAGCATTGCCTAGACGCCGCGCTAAGGGCTTTTTGCCTTTCCCCTCCGCGCAGCGCCGCGTGCTCCACCAAGGGGGCCGGTCAGACCGGCCCGGTCTGACCGGTTCTCTGTTCTGGTTCTTCCTGACGCGTTCCGGATCTTTGTTTCAGCTCGTTTTTCGCCCTTTTTAATCACAATCAAATCCCGGAACCTACGACACACAAAAACGTTAGTAGTATACAAATCTTGACTAAAAACGCACAAAAAAAATAAAATATTAAATCAAATAAACAAGGGAAACATATATATTTTGCATCATATCATCTACAACACACTTCCTATCAATTCATCATTTAAATAATAAACAAGTCACATCATAACATTCACACACATTAATAACCACTTGGATTTCATTCAATTTGGCGATACGTGCAATATCCGAAGATCGTTCACGCGCCGACAAACATTCATCTATAACGTCTACATGATAACTAACTCGTACATCATCTATAGCATACACTTACCACTTAAGGTAAGTGTATTCACACTTCACATCAAGTATGCACACAGCCCCAAAAACATAACAAGGAAATGGGGCTAGAAACTCACCTGAATCCGGTTGCGTTCACCGTTGATCGTTATCCCCTTCTGTAATTGTGCACGGCTAACGATTATATATATATATATATTCGTTAATTAACAATATAATTAATTTAGTCGGTATTTTAGTTAACCAACGTAGTTTCTAAGTTGGGCTTGTTTGTTTAGTTGATGATGAAGGACTAGCTTTTGTTTTAACTTGGAATGTGGGCTTAACATCTTGGCTAGATCAGACCCACTGTCCAGTATGGCATCTGGGCCCAATTGGAACCAGGCCCAAAGTCCACCAAAGACACTAATTGGCCGAGAACTCAAGGACAGAGAACTCAGCCGAGATCTCGTGGCCGAAAACTCGTGGGACCGAGATCCATCTGTTGACCGAGAATCCCTGGTCTGACCGAGAACCCATGGAACCGAGAACATCAAGTTTGCAACTTTATGATTTGTCTACACCCGATCTACTCTCGGTTTGAGTTTCATGACCATTCGTTCATAAAAACGTAACCTTTAAGATCAAGAACATACCTTTATGCGGTTATTAGGTCACGGCTTGCTTTGGTTATATCAACAATCTTGTATCTTGCTTAAGTATCCAAGATCTAACTAGGTATAGCTCGTTTTTGGCCGTGAATCCTTCCTCTCTAGCCGCCGCCGTAGGTATGAGGTATGTGTGTGTGTTTTATGGTGTGTAGAGAATAAGATGGATATTATGGATGGAAATGGAAAGAATTAGGGTTTAAGGGGGTATTTATACTCTCTTAAGCCGATAGCCCTAAAGCTCATCTTTCCTTTTTGGTCCATAATCAATTCCATCTAATTTGCCTACCTTCCTTTCATCTTAATTATTTTATTATTTATTATTATTCCACTAATTCAATTAATTTACCTGACGCAAATAATATATTAATTATTATTCTAGAAATTTCAGGATGTTACAAGTCTACCCCTTATAAGAGGTTTCGTCTCCGAAACCTCCTTCTCTATCCTAGCAGGGTTATTCCCTGCTCTTGCCCCTTCATAGAACATCATACTTCCTCACTTACCACTTAACCTCTTGTCTTAACAATCATCGAGTTGATCATGGGTCTTAGCTTTCTTAGGTAGCTTCCCATTAAGTTCCCAATGATGGTTTCATTACACAAGAAATGGCACACTACTTTAATCATTACCGTCTACTAGTGGCCCGATAGGTCGGGACTATTAATCAATCACAAGTCATCCATATGAAACCACAAGAAAACACAACCCATTCATAAAATCAAACATAAGAAGGAAATCATTCAAGCTTGCCAGACAAACATAGGTTCATACTGTAACATAAAACACCCTTAACAACACTAACATAAAACAATTGTGACGAGCCACTTATTCTTCTGCAACCTTCTCAGTGACCGATAAATCTTCCTCTCACGCGTCTCCCCTTCTTCCCTCCACCGCTATAGCTTCCTTGCAATCTCTAGCTATGTGACCTGATTTACCACACTTGTAACATTTCTGGTCCTCGGTGCATTCACGAGATATGTGTCCATTCTTCCCGCATCGGTAGCACTGGTTTGGACCAACCTTGCATTCTCCCAAGTGAATTTTCCCGCATACCTTGCATGTTTCCTTGCCTGCAATATTTTGTGTCATCTTCCCCGCATACTCCACAACATCCGCATACCGTTTGGTTCCTTTCCCTCATTCCTTATCTTCCACTTCCACATCATCCGCCGCCAGATCATCATAAACCATTTCTGCTAACTCCACTGTAGAGTCAAAGGTAGCATGTTTGTTAGCCTTGACTAACGTGCGGACCTTCTGGCGTAGCCCCCTGACGTAGCACTTGATCCGTTTCGCCTCAGTGTTCACCATGGCAGACACGAGCCTAGACATGCGGTTGAATTCAGTGGTATACTCGCGGTGTGTCATCTTGCCCGCCTTCATATTTAGAAACTTCATCTCGGCCATCTCAACCTCAACATCAGCACAGAACTTCTTCATCACTAACTCCCTCAAATCATTCCACCTCATCGCCTTAATCTCATCCATGGTCTTCCTCTGCTCCACACTCTCCCACCAGTACATTGCCTCATCGTCGAACGATTGGGTAGCATGACCCACAGCTTGGTCGGGACGACATTCGCTAATACGGATTATCTTATCCATGACGGTTATTCATTGGAGAGCAGCGATTGCGTCTTCCAAATTAGTTAGCTTCAGCGGATCGCAACCTTTGAATGATTTGTAGTTGCACCCACCTCTGCCCCTCCTCCTATCATCATCCTTCACTGACTTAACCACACTCGAGGCCTCTCTCTCCCCTTCATCATCTTTCCAATCATCTCCTCCCGCCCTGTCAGCAGTTCTTTCACGGACTCCAGCAGACCCCTCCGGAGTCATGTTCTTCACAGCAGCTGCTACAACTTGAACAATAGCTGCTTGAATTGCAGGATCTAGTTGAACCCCTTCGTTGTTGCTCGGGTTTCTTACAGCTGCGCTCCCTTCATCTCCGGTGTTGGAAGCTGCCTCAACTGAAGGTTGTCGGACACGACGAGGCCTGCCACGACGTCCCGTGCGGTCCCCTGTTCCAGTAACTGCCCTAGATCCAGCCATCATATTCTGGAAGGGAAAACACAAACGTTATCACTCAAGGAATTATTTAGCACATGGTTCGTAAGGTAAGTAGTTAATGACATTGATCAAGTGTAATTAACTATTTGCATTACTCCTCAGGTTCCACATACTTCCCTTTATGATTTCGCTTGTGCTAGTTTCTACTTTTAAACAGTTAATCAATCAAACAATCAATTAATCCTATCCCTAACATACACATATCCTTCCTTTAGCAATTAAGCTAACATTAACGTTCATTATTTGACCATACACTTTACCTTTACCAAGCTTGCTTGAGAGACACATGGCTATCTTGAACTGGCATCCTCTTTCTTTTCTTACTTAAATCTCATTCTCTGTTCGAGTCTAAGCATGTAGGATGCTTAAATCTCACGAAATTTGCTCTGATACCAAATTGTAAGGCCCCGATCCCGGTGCCTCACCTTAGCGTCGGATTTACTCATAAACACAGTTCTTACAAATCAAAGTTAATTAAATATTTCACGGAATAAATAAAACGTCGATCATTCTTTACAAAGCATTACAAACTTGTCTTTAAATCATAACATAAAACATCGTGTTAAAACATTATTTCTTTTATCAATAGATACCAGCCATTCAATCCATGCCATGTGTCGTCCACGTGCTAGCTCTTTGAACCTGCTCACATGCGTGTATACTAAAAGTCAGCTACGCTGAGTGAGTTCTAGTTAATCAAGCAACTTACCATACAACCATCACATGCATTATATACGTATCCGAAGACACATAGTCCACTATCTGTACTGCTCACCTTACCGCTTATCTTCCGCTTACGTCTTTGCTACTTGTTTACGGGAATACGTAGAGGCTTTCCCTCCCACGCACTCACGCTATGCCACTTATTAACGAAGGCACGTAGAGGCTTATCCTCCCACGTATTCTCGTTAAGCCACTTTAATAACGAAAGCACGCATAGGCTTACCCTACCACGTACTATCGTCATGCCACTAACACCCTTAGTAGACCCCTTACTACCTCTGGCACACTTTATTCTACTTGTCTACAACACACTTACTATAAATTCATCATTTAAATAATAAACAAGTCACATCATAACATTCACACACACTAATAACCACTTGGATTTCATTCCATTTGGCGATACGTGCAATATCCGAAGATCGTTCACGCGCCGACAAACATTCATCTATAACGTCTACATGATAACTAACTCGTACATCATCTATAGCATACACTTACCACTTAAGGTAATTGTATTCACACTTCACATCAAGTATGCACACAGCCCCGAAAACATAACAAGGAAATGGGGCTAGAAACTCACCTGAATCCGGTTGCGTTCACCTTTGATTGTTATCCCCTTCTGTAATTGTGCACGGCTAACTGTTATATATATATATATATATATATATATATACTCGTTAATTAACCGTATAATTTATTTAGTCAGTATTTTAGTTAACCAACGTAGTTTCTAAGTTGGGCTTGTTTGTTTAGTTCATGATGATGGACTAGCTTTTGTTTTATCTTGGAATGTGGGCTCAGCATCTTGGCTAGATCAGACCCACTGTCCAGTATGGCATCTGGGCCCAATTGGAACCAGGCCCAAAGTCCACTAAAGACACTAACTGGCCGAGAACTCAAGGACAGAGAACTCAGCCGAGATCTCGTGACCGAAAACTCGTGGGACCGAGATCCCTTTGTTGACCGAGAACCCATGGTCTGACCGAGAACCCATGCAACCGAGAACTCAGGTTGGCCGAGATCTCGTGTCTGTTGCTAACAGCCCTTATTTTTCTATCTTTTATTTCATTATAAACTCAAGTAGCAGCTAACGGTCCATAATCACAACTGTTAACCACTTGTTTTCTATTTTCATTAACCGTTCTACACCCAATACCATCCCACTATCAAGGTTTAGCCCGTTTCTAGCATAAAGATTAAACCTTTATTACTTTCAAAACCCGATTTAGGTATAAAGCTTAAAGCTTTATCTATTTTAAACTCATTTTAGCTAGATCCCTAGCTAATGAATATATTAAGACCACCTTTATCATCAAGTTTGCAACTTTATGATTTTTCTACACCCGATCTACTTTAGGTTTGAGTTTCATGACCATTCGTTCATAAAAACGTAACCTTTAAGATCAAGAACAACCTTTATGCGGTTAATAGGTCACGACTTGCTTTGGTTATATCAACAATCTTGTATATTGCTTAAGTATCCAAGATCTAACTAGGTATAGCTCGGTTTTGGCCTTGAATCCTTCCTCTCTAGCCGCAGCCGTAGGTATGAGGGTATGTGTGTGTGTTTTGGTGTGTAGAGAATAAGATGGATATTATGGATGGAAATGAAAAGAATTAGGGTTTAAGGGGGGTATTAATACTCCCTTAAGCCCATCTTTCCTTTTTGGTCTATAATCAATTCCATCTAATTTTCCTACATTCCTTTCATCTTAATTATTTTATTATTTATTATTATTCCACTAATTCAATTAATTTACCCGACGCAAATAATATATTAATTATTATTCTAGAAATTTCGGGATGTTACACCATGAGACGCTGATGGTAGCGGTGCATTATTGGAACTGATTCCCCCACTTGGGAGTGCATATGTAGTTGAAAGCCGCATGCGGCGTGGCGATTCAGCATCAATTTGTTGTCTACGTTGGTGGTGGATGAAGCATATGTTTTGGTCCAGTATGATGCGCACTGAGGGCTCGGTTTGATGCTTTGATTGCTTACTGTATTGATTTATTGGTTGTTTCATTGTAGCTATATGTGGATCATGTAGAGATACTTGTTACATTTTAGTTGACTCGGGTATAGATCTATCAATTGTTTCATTGTAGCTACATGTGGATCATGTAGTGATACTTATACATTTTAGTTAATTCGGTATTGGTTTTTGTTTTTTTATAACATCACAATTGACAACATGTCAACACATAAAGACACATAACTACTCTAAGTAAATAACATCCTCACACGGAATAAAAACCAGGGTAAGTAAAAATCGATTAATCGAACTGAAATTGAAAGCCGACAATAACCGAATGGTATCAAATTGATTGAATGTTTGTTATAAAAGTTGGCCCAAATTTATTATTTTAGGCTTGTTAATGTTTTATATGTGGTTAATAAAATTTTTAAGGCTAGTTTATTATGTTAAATCAATTTTTGACAAATAATTATATAAAAGATTTAATTCCTCATTTTTCTCTAAACCAACTCCTTTTCATTAACATTTATGGTTTGTTATCATACCCAGATTATTTCTTTAGATCCAATGGCTAGTCACTAGATTTATGGTTGATTTGTTGATCGAATGCTAAGTACCAGATTATTTCTTTAGATCCAATGGCTAGTCACTAGATTTATGGTTGATTTGTTGATCGAATGCTAACTTATGTGATGAATTACATACTTGTTCCTACTGTACAAATACAAGCTTAAAAGCTAAGATATGGTTGTTGTTGTTGAATAACTAAGGAAAAATTAACGAATTAACTTAAGATTATATGACATGAAAGCGATCAGGTTTCAAACTATATATATACCTCACTTAAAGAAAGCTTTTGTTTGAACTAAAGTGTTTAATTAAACAGATTGTGTTTGGCATGTTCAAGTTGACTTGATTAGTTAAACGGGTCACGTTCAATTTATTTAACGTGTTTTTAACTCACGGGTAGATCTGGAACCCTATCTCTTCACTGTTTTTTTTATTGCAACAACCCAATTAATGTTGTTTATGAGTCAACTTTTAAAGAAATTAATTTTAGTGGTACCAGGGGTGCAAACCAGTCGAGCCCAAGCCTCAAATAAAGCTTGTTTAGTTATCGTGAGCCGACCCTTGTATGGGAAGCTCGTTTAGCTTTGTGTAATTTTAAGCTTTACTTCTTTTTTACTTTTATGTATTAATTTCACAATGTGCAACTGAGTTCGACCCAAGCTTAGACTCTTTTAAGGTACTACACGAGTTCGAGCACAACTTAGGCTCGTTAAAGTTGTTTTTAAAATATATTATATATACTTTAATTAATAAACATTGAATGATCCGAGCCGAGCTTGAAAAAAGAGTTTACAAGCCTCAAGCATACATACGAGATCCAGGTCATCATCATCATCAGCAATGGCAGCACAACGCGTTTCAAGATGTTAAAGAAAGTGTTCGATCTTATGATTAGTTTAATCCGACGGTAATTTCTATTTAATTAAACCGGGCATGTTCAATTTGACTTGCTTTTTTAATGAGTCGTGGTCGGGTCCATTTGTTTTTTTAAACGAGTCATGTTCGGGTCAACTTGTTTGACCCGTTTAGATAAACAGGACAAGGGAGACTGCGTTAGTCTTCTCCGGTAAACGCAGAATTGAAAAACCGAAGAAGAAGAAAGTAAATTATTATTATTATTAGGGTTTTAAGAAAGAAAGCTCCATGTTCTAAAAATGGCGTCAATTGGCAGCTTATTCTTATGTTTATTATGTGTAATAATCGTTTCACTCAAACCTTCAGAGTCCGTTACACCTCAAGCTTACAGAAGAGATCCAGGTCACCAGCAGCAATGGCATCACAGTGTGTTTCAAGATGTTAAAGAAAGCGTTCGATCTGATGTTCGTAGTATGCTTCATTCTCGCGCTGAGGTAAATAGTTGATTCATAATTAGTTTAAACTGACGGTAATTTCTATGTATGATCGAATTCAGTTTGATTCTAATTAATCATGATTAGGAGTTGCAAATTGTAGCTTAATTATATTTTAACATAATATAATTTTAGTTTTATTTATATTTTTAATATAAATTGTAGCTTTATTTATATTTTTAATTATAGTTTTAACATAATATATGTTGTTTACTTATTTATCTCATACTTTTATACATAATAATTATTTAATACATTATATTAAATAAAATTTATATAAATAGTAGGCTCGTGAGCCTGCTCGAGCTCAATAACTGAAGATCAGGCTCAGGTCCGTTGTTAAACAAGCTTATTATAGGCTTTTAAGCTCGCTAGATTCGAGGCGAGCTGATCTCGTGTAGCTACCGGACAGCTTGGCTTGTTTACGCCCCTAAATGCAGCTACTCTCTTCATTGCATACATATAACAGTTCTAGTTATCTGTACAGATCTAGTTGTGCAAATAGATTCATTTTATGTGAATAAATAAATACATTAACGCGTGCAAATGTGTTGTTGTACAGTAAGATTACTTTGTGATGCCATTAAAATGCAGGTTCCCTTTCAAGTTCCACTTGAGGTAAATATTGTTCTAGTTGGTTTTAGTGGAGATGGAGGTTATAGATACGCATTAGATTCACGGAAATTGGAAGAATTTCTTCAAGTAGGCTTTCCATCTCACAGGCCTTCATGTCTAGAAACTGGTGAACACCTTGACATTGAGCATCACATGGTCTTTAATGCATTTCCAGTAAGCAGATCTTGCTTCAAAACTAATCTTAAGTTTATTTTTGCAGTAACCATTTTGAGTATATATTTGTAAACTTGTCACTTGTTACAGGCAGCACAACCAGAACTGATAGCACTTGAAAAGGCTCTGAAAGCAGCCATGGTTCCTGCTGGAACTGCCAGAGAGGTGATTGCAAATTTGCAGTTATTTGTCTATCTACAAGTGACTTTATGGTACTTTTGTTATGATAGTTGATGTTAAGTTACTTATTACACTTTATATGTTTTACTTTTAGGCTGATTATGGAAGGGAAGTTCCGGCATTTGATGTAGATGCATCAGTTGTGGAGCCAGAATTTCAGAAGCTTTATTCCTACTTGTTTGACTATGAGAATATGGGATATAATGCTGACGAAGCAGACAGACCTATGCCAACAGCAATATTTATTGTGAATTTTGATAAGGTGTGCTTTAAAATCTTCAATTTTCTATTATTATCCACTATTTAAGGATACAGTCATGAAACAATAACCGACTTTCAAGTTTCAGTATTGTTCTAAGAAAGTTACTTTTACCTTTTTTCTCACTATATAAACCACTCAAGTTTCATTATTGTTCCACTGTTGTGAAGTTTGCCATAATGGTTAATATTGATTGGTTATTGTTTTACAGGTTAGAATGGATCCTAGAAATAATAATACTGATCTTGATAGTTTAATGTATACAAAACCAAGCGAGTTGACTGAAGATGATATTAAACAACAAGAGGGAGGGTATATTTATCGTTATCATTATAACGGAGGTGGAGCATCTCAAGTATGGCTTGGCTCTGGCAGGTACACTATACAAGTCACTAATTTTCGTGATTAGAAAATGATTATTATATGTATTAATTCAAGTTAAACTGTTTTAAAACGGTGGCAGGTTTGTTGTAATTGACATCTCAGCAGGCCCATGTACATATGGAAAAATTGAAACTGAAGAAGGAAGTGTCAGCACAAAAACGATTCCTCGCTTGCGTGATTTAATGTTTTCTAAAAGTTCATTTGCTGCTAGTCATCATTCCATCACACATGATAACTTTATTGGTCAATTAGCTGCTTTGATTGGTATAACAGTTCAACATGTTATTGCTCCAGATGTCAGGTTTGCTTATGCTAAATTGTCTCCTAACTATGATTTTATGTTTTGTATGATTTTTTTTTCAATTATATGTAAGCAACTAGGCATGTAAACGGACCGAACGTTCAGTGAATGTTCCCGTCCGTCAATTTACGTGCATGAATGTTCTTCGTTTATGTTCACTTAAATATGCATTAAAGTTTATTTATTACTAATATTAATTTGAAACCAATTCATTTTTCATATTTTAAAACCCTCTATTTAGATCTATCCGTCTAATTATGAAATTTTTAGGTAACGATGATGGTATTTTAGACTTTAATTTTGATATCTATGATTAATTAGCGCATTGGTTTATTATCGTTTGTGTTCATTTATGTTTGTGTACCACTCGTTTAGGATATTAACGAACGAACATAAACAAGCATGAACACGTTCATTTTTTAATGAATGAACACAAACAAGAAAATCGGTTCGTTTAAGTGTTCGTGTTCGTTTGTTTGTTCAGTTAAAGTTAAATGAACGAACACAAACAAGTCCCCTTCGTGTTCGTCCTGTTTGTTAACATGCCTAATTGTATGTGATGGATTCAGGTTTGAAACTGTAGATCTTGCAACAAGATTACTTATACCAATCATCGTTCTACAAAATCATAACCGTTACAATATCATGAACAAAGGCTATAACTACAGCATAGACATCGAGGCCATTGAAACAGAGGCGAGTTTCATATTTTTTCGTTTCTATTTCCTTATTGCTTACAGAGGGTAGGGGCATATCTGTCATCTTCCAACATATAACATTTTCCCTCACCATTTTCAGGTTAAAAAGATGGTACACAAAGGAGAAGATGTAGTGATTGTTGGTGGTTCACATTCTTTACATCTTCATGAGAAACTAGCAATTGCTGTTTCAAAAGCAATGCGTGGTCATTCCCTCCAAGAAACAAAAAAAGATGGCCGTTTTCATGTGCACACAAAAACATATCTTGATGGTGCAATCCTTAAAGAGGTGTAGACAAATTTAACCCTTTAATTTTCTTAGAACACGTATTCTTATATACATATAATATTCTTAATATAGGAAATGGAACGATCAGCTGATGTATTAGCAGCTGGTTTACTGGAAGTCTCCCAACCATCCCTTTCTGATAAATATTTTCTCCGTCAGGTTGGTCATTTTTTAATTCAAATATTAATGTCACGATTAGGCTTGTAAACGAACTTAATGTTCATCGAGAAGTTCGTTTATTTGGTAAGCGAACGTACATATGTTCATCTAGTTAAACAAACAAACATTAAAACATGCCTTGTTTGTTCATTTATGTCCGTTAGTTTACATTCGTAAATGTTTGTTACTTTACGTTTGTTTAAGTTTGTTTGTTTGCTTTTATGAATGTATTCTTTAAATTTTTAGGCGCATTACAATATAGTCGATAATTTTTCAAGCCCAACAATTTGTTGTTCACATTTACTTTTAATTGGTTTTAGCTCAATTATGTCCGTTCATATGTGTTTAGTTACGTTCATTCGTTTACGTCCATGAACTGTCTTGTTTATACTGTTAACGAATAAACATAAACGAGCATGAACGGAGGATGACCGTTTACAAGCATGACTCACACTTGTAAACTGTATAAACTGAAAATATTATTTCTTACAGACTTGGGTCAATGAGGCAGATCGTTTGAGTGATTCAGTTATAAAACATAAACCTATTTGGGCACCTAACCGTAAATCTAAAAAGAAATCTAAAACAGTGCAAAAGAAACTTGGGGACCTGCATCGTACCTATGGAACAAGAGTGGTTCCTGTGTGAGTAATATTATTGTCTTTTAAGTAAATTTATAACGTGTTTGTTTTAGAAAGATAAATAAAAGACAGTCTTTACTTGCAGCTTTGTGTTATCATTAGCTGACGTGGATCCACACCTTATGATGGATGATGAAAGCCTACTGTGGACGAGTAATGATGCTGTTATTGTACTTCAACATCAAAGTGAAAATATTCCCTTAAGGTTGTTTGATGTTTCATATTTCATGTTGTAACACTTTAACATGTTTATATAGAAATTTATATTCTGTCTTTATAGTTATGTGTCAGAAAAAGAAAGAAGGCATGTTGTCCCGTCACAAGCACAGCGTCATATAGTGGCGGGATTAGCTTCTGTTGTAGGTGGACTAAGTGCACCATATGAAAAAGCTTCTCATATTCATGAAAGACCAGTTGTCAATTGGTTGTTGGCTGCGGGTTGCCATCCGTTTGGACCGTTTTCTAATGCTTCAAAAATCAGTCAATTGCTTCAGGATGTTGCATTGGTAAGACATCAATTTGGAATATTCTTACTGTAATTAAATTGTTTAGTAGTTAATGCAAGTAGTTGTATGTAAAAACATTTATTGAATTTTTACAGAGAAACACGATATATGCCCGTGTTGATTCTGCTCTTCATAGGATTCGAGAGACATCAGAGGTAAAAGTCTAGGTTTGTAATCGAACCGAATGGACGCAAGTGGAGCATGTTCTTGTCGTTCGTTTAACTTTAACTGAACAAACGATTGAATGCGAACAACTAAACGAACTGGGTTTTCTTGTTCGTGTTTGTTAAGAAAACGAACATGTTCATGTTTGTTGGTTCAACAGTATAAGCAAGCGCTCATAAATGTAAATGAACAAACACAACTCAATGTAGATGAACACACATAACTAAGCTAAAACCAAATAAATGTAATACGAAGAACAATGTGTTGGGCTTATAAAGTTATTAAAACTAGACTAAAGTTGTAATGGGTCAAAATTTTTAAATGAATGTATTAATGAACGTAAATGAACAAACTCAAACTAGCAAACATAAATGAACGCAACATAAATGAACGAACGACACATTTTTTAATCTTGTAAATGAACTTTCTGCAAAATGCTTCACAAACTGTTCATTGAAAGTTCAGTTCATGTACATGCCTTAAACTTCACAAAGTGGTGCTTACTTAGTCTAGTACTATGTTTCAGTCTGTCCAAGCTTTTGCTGGTGAATATTTGAGAACGCCTCTCGGTGAACCAATAAAAGGCAAGAAGAATAAGACAACAACCGAGCTTTGGATAGAAAAATTCTACAAAAAAGAGACAAACTTACCCGAACCATTCCCACACGAACTAGTTGAAAAGCTAGAAAAATATTTGGATGTAAGTTTTTCCTTCAATATCTTACATAATCTCACTTGAAACGCTGATGTGGCACTTTTGTTGAATAAATAACAGGGTCTTGAGGAACAGCTTGTGGATCTGTCTTCACTTCTGTACGATCATCGTCTACAAAATGCAAATGTTAACAGCACTGAAATTCTTCAAAATTCTGTTTTCACACAAAAGTAAGTTTATAATGAAAATATAGATTATTGGTTTTATGTATTGAATTATTGTGGGTGTTTATAATTTATTATTAATGCAGTTATGTGGAGCATGTATTGGAGTATGAGAGGGAAAAAATGCAGTGTTGTGAGGTCAAGTACCAGTCGCCGAAGCAGTCATCGCAAAGTGTGGTATATGCCGCGATTTTGATACTAGGTATCTTTGTTTATTTTGTTGTCATTTTCTTTTCATCTTCTGTTAGGTGATTCATTCACTAATGGCTATATTGTAGACTTTTTTTTTGTAACGTGTAAAAGTCCCCACATATATGAACTTTTTTGCTAATTAAATCATTATATATCCCAATATTTTATTTTGGGTGGTACAAAAATAGTCATACAGAACGGATTAAATGATTTATTTCAACTAAATAAGTAATATAATCAAGTACCCTATTGATATAAAGCTAACACATTAATGCGTACTTCTGATAAACTATTTTACTATCAACTGTGAACTTAAATGTATTGTACCGTAAAAATAAATTAAATAACAAGAACACAAATGATGTTTAGCTTCCATTTAGAGAGTGGTAGGTTCTGGTCATAAACTTGTGTCCTTTAAGAGCGATTTACAGTTGGATGTTGAATTTCACTTCCCGAAATTACATATTATCGTCTTTATTGTTAAAGCTGTATGCTTTTGATCTATGACACTGCTTGATGTTAAAATTTAAGTTAAGGTTCTCTTTAAGATGACCAACATACCACTTTTGTTAAGAAAAAGCAAAACTTACAACTCATCTTCCTAGTATTTGAAGTTGCAATAGCATGCCTGAGTCATTTGATGGGGAAGGTTGAAGGAGATTCTTGGTATTTTGTACACGGATAAGAGGGGCGGTCCGGTCAAAAAAAAGGTGTTAGACCATCAACAATTAATGGGCGTGACACATTTGACACATTTACAACGTTGCCCGTTCCATATTAGCATCTTAAATGCTGGCCCAACCCTTTCTCTCTCCTCTTTTTTTTTTTATAAATATAACGTTATCACTTTCACCTTCTCTCTTCTTTCCCCTTACTAGAACTCAAATACATCGTCCTCATTCAAATACATCAAATACAAATACACTTCTTCAATGCATCATCAAAAAAATGGGATGATAATTTTTTTCTTTTAATTTTTTTATCTATATTTTGAAGGATAAAATAGTTGTTTATACAAATTAGCTTAAGTTTTTAAACGTTCATACATTTTAGAACAAAATATTAGACAAGCGAGATTTAGATGTACTACTTGAACATTCCATGTAATTTACTCTATAATTATACTATCTAAATATGTGTTTGACATTTAAGATTCAAGTAGCTGATTAAATGGAGGTTGCGTGCAGTCGCCAACCCTCTTAACACCTTGGTAGAGAGACATGCAAATTAAGAGAAAAAAATGTTGTCATATGTATGTATCATGTATGCACTTTGAGGAAGCAACATGGTTTTTTTAACAGAAAGAATTATATTAAAAAAACCTTCACTAGTAAGAAACTAGAGAGGACGAAACATGACCCATTACAAGATACTCACAAAAACAGGTGCAAAACCAAAAAACAGATAACACGAAAAATAACTTGACTCAATAAAAAAAAGGAGGTCCAGAATTGACGAAGTGAAAAATGATCTCTCTTGGACCAACCCGACCATGGTTGCATTATACCACAATTACAAAGAGATTTAACTGACACTGATATTTTCAAACTCTCAAGTCGTCTCGCACGATCTAAGAAAACATGTCTCACTTGTAAGACAAATGTAAAGCAGTGCCAACTTTTTTTTTCTAATGGATTTTCTCCAAATCTTAAGTCCATCGTGGAATATTCATTCCATTGGCTTAAGTGTGTGAGGGAAAACTAAACTTAAAAATCTTCCAAGAATCTCAAACTGTACGTTACTATCAAATTCTAGATCATGGTGCAAATTAAACTCATAAACCATATTTGGATTTAGGATCAGACAAACTCCCATACGGTCAAAACTTGGTTCAAAGTAAAATATGAACATTTCAGTAGGTTAACCGGTAATAACTTAACCGAATCGATTACATAGGTTAGTGGTTTTCCCATAATAAACTAGTTAGGAATCGTAATTGGTTAGCATCAAAATCCGTTTTTGACCGTTTGACTAATTCCATTTTACACCAAATTAGTCATACAAGACAATTGCTGCCTCTTTAGTCACTTCTTTTAGTGTTAGCTGCAGAATTTTGGTCTGCCAACATCTTAATAACATTAACCAGGGCTCGCAATCGGTCCCACACATTCAACCCGTACAAAGCCTCCACAAGCGACTCCCGAAACTCAAACCTTTAATAACAGTCTAAAGCATCGTTTATCAGGCTTTGAAGCCTTTCTGAATGGTCTTGCATGCATACCGCACCCATATCGTATTTTCCCGCCTGAGGTGGACCCTATTAGATATAATTGACAGAATCGGTCAAGCGGGTGGGAAGTTGTTTAAAAGTTTAACTGTAATGCATATACCATGAAAAACCATTATACTTTCTTATTTTTCACGAAAAAGTCCCCCAGCTTGTAAAAAATACAAGTCACTAAAACTAATTATTGTATATTAAAGTACCTAAACATTAGGGGTGTGCATGAGTCAGTTTTGGGGATTGGAACTTTTGGGCCAAAATCTTTTTGTTAAAATGTGATTATTGTAATAATAAATCTGTTGTAATCTATTTAACCTATTAATGACTTAAAAATGTAAATGAACAAAAGTATACTTACAGCTGTAACAGATTTAACTATCTTAACAACTGCAGCTACAAATGCAGGATAGATGTCTTTATGAACATAAAATCTCTCTGCACCAGCACAATTTCTGTCCATTTGATTGCAGGGCAGCCATAACAGCAACTTGTGCGACCTACATTCAACAATTTATGACATTAAAATTGACTTTTGTTGACATCATTATACAAATTGACCAAAAGTCAAACAATCATACATGAGGCACATCTACATCTTCACACACAATAAATGGATCTTTTCCATCAAGCTCAAGTGTCATTGGTATCAATGTGTCTGCAACCTTTCTCATATCTGCATTTACTCATTTACAATAAAAAACTTTTCATAAGTTAAAGTGTAACTTATGAAACTTTTCCACTCACAATATAAGCAATCCCAAATACCTTATTACTTTTCAATAAGTTTATAAGTTATAAGTTAGTGGAAATAAGCAATCACAAACACCCCTTTAACTTTTTTTCCTTTTTAATCAATTATTTTCTCTTTTTAATAATTATTTTTTAATTTAAAAATTCAATACAAACATAGATATATAATTTAGTTTTATATAAATATGTTGTATTAGTTAATTACTAGTATTAAGCTTTTATAAGTAACGATTTTTCATGTTGATTTAGATAAAATAATTAATTTCAAATAAAGAAATTTTAACTTTAGGTTTGTTATGCAATGTAGATTAATAAAAGCTAAATCACTGTAGATGGTTTGATTTGTTTTTGAGACAGCACGTTTTAACGCATGGTAAGTTATGTGTTTCATTATCTAAAGTTGAAATAAAAAAACAAAATGAAACTATTAATTTTGATATGTAGGTTAAAATTACAAAGATTGTATACAAATTTTTGTTTAGAGATCTATGAATTTTCAACAACTTTTTATTTCCATATTGTGTAATAGGTAATTTATTCTACCATACATTATATCTTTACATAATTTGAAAATATTACATTACGTTATTATCTAAACAAATTTATTTATTATAATTCGTGTTCTACATGGGTCTTAATGCCATATGCCATTACACATGAGTAATCCTTACAAATTTTTCTTATTTCTCTCATGTTAAATATAGATTTCTTTTTCTTATTAATAGTTTTATATTTTATTCTTTTTTTTCTTTAAAATATATTATTATTTTTTAATAATTATTTCCTGGTTTTTAAAAATTAATACCAACATAAATATATTATTTAGTTTTATATAAATATATTGTATTAGTATTAATATTAAGTTTTTATAAGTAAAGAATTTTCTCATTGATTAAGATAAAATAATTAATTTTAAATCTTAAAGAAAAAAATTTTCACTTTATGTTTGTTTTGCACTGAAAATTAATAAATTTAAAGCCAATTGCTTTAGATAATTTGTTTGTTTTTTAGACAGCATGTTAACACATGATAACTATATGTTCCATTACATATAGTTGAAACAAAAAACAAAGTGAAACTACTAATTTTAATATAAAGGATAAAATTACAAATAATTTATACAAAAAAAAGAATTAAAAAATTTATGAATTTTCAACAACTTTTTATTTCTATTTGTGTAATGTGTAATTTATTATATCATATATTATATATTTATATCTTTTGAACATTTGTAGTTCACATTGTGTTATTATTTAAATAAATGAAGTTATTTTAACCCATGTTCTACACGAGTCTAAGGCTATATGTTATTACACATGAGTGATCCTTACAGAATTTTATCACCTCTCTCTCATATTAAATATATATTTCTTTTTCTTCTTAATCTATTAATTTCTTTTTTTAATAAATAATTTCTGGTTTAAAAAATTTAATACCAACGTAAATATATTATTTATTTTTATATAATTATATGGTATTAGTTAATAATATTAAGCTTTTATATGTAACAGATTTTCACGTTAATTTTGATAAAATAATTAATTTCAAACCTCAAAGAAAGAAAATTTCACTTTATTTTTATTTTGAAATAAAGATTAATAAAAGCTAAAGTTAATCAATTAGATGGTTTGTTCGTTTTTGAGAAGCCTTTTTTAGTACATGGTCAACTATGTGTCTATGTGTTTCATATCTTGAGTTGAAACTAAGTGAAATTACTAATTTTAATATGAAGGATAAAGTTATAAATTAAATTACAAATATTGTATAAAAATTATTTAAAGATTTATGAATTTTCAACTTTTTATTTCCATATTGTGTATTGTGTAATTTATTCAACCATATATTATATTTTTATATGTCGAACATATTTTTTATATTTTACATTGTGTTATTATTTAAATGATTTATTTATTTTAACCCGTGTAGAACAATGGTACATAACCTAGTATTTTAACATATGAAAACAATTTTCCTTTTTTTAGTCAAGGGACAAGGCCAAGTGACAGTAGAAAGATAGCTGGTAACGTTACATGTTTTGCGATAGCGGATTGACATACCTACAACAACACAACGTAACAATTTAATACTAAAAATACATGTGATTCAACCTGTTAACCCAACTACAACACTTCTAACTCATGTTTTCGTTTTCTTTTAACACTTATGTTTTTAAGCTAAGCAATGGGGGTGCTCATTATTTAAATAAGTCTTGGAAAACTCAAAATTTAGGTTCTAAACCGTAACAACTTACAACTGCTTACATGTTCCAAACAGTTAAAACCAACCTGTAAAATGGACCGTATATATTTCAAACCAGCTGACTTTCACAAGTCTGGATAGCTTATCAAATCCCTACACAACCAGTGTTTTGAGAACTATAAAATCCGTTGATCAAACCGGTACACAACCAGTACTATTGGTTGTTGGAATATATGGTCGGTTCGGGTCAAGTCAACGCGGACCGACCCGAATATGACCGGTATGAGCTGCACCGAGAGTCACGAATCTTAAACCCACTTAATCGATAACTGGGCCGACACAACAAATTAAAAGGATTAGATGATGGATTAGACTTTGGTTTGATAATTCGGCTTTAAGCCCAATGGATTTAAATTAATTAAACCCTATTATCCCTTTCTATATATAGTATAGTATATAATATTAGTTTTTTATCCAAATCATCTTTATCAAACAAACCCTAGCTCCCTTATTACCTCTAGCCGCCGCCGGCCGTTTTCCGGCCACCAGAATACCGCCGCCAGTCATCAACCACCACCGGTTGTTCTTTGGTCACCGCAAGCACCACTGCCGCCCTATATAAGCTGCCTGTACCGTTGCTTGCTTCAGCCGAAATCTGCAGCTCGTTTTTCCGGCGACCTTGTGAGATTCCGGCAACCCGATTTTCCGGAGAACGGCTTTCCGGCGACCTCTTGCTGCTGTCCACTGCTGACTTTTGCTTGGTGCTGCTGTTCCCGACGCCAGCCGCCGCCTCTCGCCGCCGCGACGCCAATGTAGCTGCAGTCACCGGAGTTCTTTGGTGGGTTTAGTTGTGTCGTTTTTCACCAGCTCGATTCGCTAGGTCTCGGTGTTCTTCCCGGTTTTGATAACTTATGTATAAAAACTTAAACTTTAATCTATGGTTGATTGTTTGATTATATCGTGCTCGTATTAGTTGTAACCGGATCCGAGTTCGGGTTTTGGGTTCGTATTGGTTCGTTTTATCCGCTGCGTTTTTGGTTCGTTTTATATATTAATATTGATTAATACTTATGAAACGAAATACACATTAAAACGGGTTTTATTGTTTAACCGTTCTTGTTCAGAACCACCGTTGAAACCCAACATTGGTCAGCTAGTTGAACTAGGATTTTCGGTATATATTAAAATCGTATTTACTAATGCGTCATAGGTAAAATCCTCTTCCTGCCCGAATGAAAAAAAAGAAATACAACGGCTGAAACGTAAAAAAACTGCATTCATTAACAGAACCTAAAATCAAATTTGAAAGATTTTCAAATTCACTGAAACTACATGATCTTAACCATTTTACATCAAAGTCATACAAGACAAATGCTGCCTCTTCAGTCACTTCTTTTAGTGTTAGCTGCAGTATTTTGGTCTGTGAGCATTTTAATAACATTAACCAGGGCTCGCAATCGGTCCCACACATTCAACCCGTACAAAGCCTCCACAAGCGACTGCTGAAACTCAAACCCGTTTTCCGCAACAGGATACTACAGCACAAATTCAAAAACAAATTAATAAGATGAACTGTTTGGTGATTATAGTCTTAACATATAAAAGTTTCCAAATGTTAATTTACTTGGATTGGTTTTGGTATTTTGGTTTTGATCAATGGCCACCATCTATCCTCCACCACTGACTTCACGAGGCAGCAGGCATGCAACCCTTCCACCCCAGCAAACCGTCCGAATCCACTGTCTTTTACACCACCGAATGGGAGAGACTGCCAAAATATTAATAACATATAAATCAAAATTTCGAAGTAAATAACCAATTTGCCCGTCATTATATATTAATAACCTCCAAGTATACAAGCTATCAATTCAGCAAACTGTATATTATGAGGACAAGCAAAAAATAACTGAACCACTTTTTCTTAAAAAATGAACAAATTAATTTAAAAATAAGTGAGCTGGCTCGAGCTTTTTACAACCCTAATATAAGTAGGAAATTTTTATAAAAAAAATATGAATCACTGATCCAAAGATTAAATAGCTCCCATTTTGTTGTACATGTTCTGATAAAAATTTAGTGTTTCGAAATAATCCTCTCTCTATACATACATATGTGTGTATTTGTGAAATTTACGAAACACATGTAATTGGAATCCAAGTCATTAATAGCAACAACACCACAATGTAACTGTGAAGCTATGAATCTGGCATGACGTTGACTGCCAGAAAAGACAGCACAACCGAGCCCATACTTGGAGTGTTTTGAAATGATCCTCATCAGTACTAAACTTCATTATTGGCGTTATCGGCCCAAACGCCTACTCACAAAATCATTTCACATTAATTAAATCTAAAAGCCAAAGCCAACAAGAACTAGCTAGTTAACAACCACTTACTTCCTCTTGCATTAACCTCATTTGGTGGTTGACATTTACAATGACAGTTGGCGGAAAGTATTGATCAACAGCACCTTCACTAATATACCTCACACTCCCTCCACCAACAATCTCCGCTCCTTTATCCAAAGCATCGTTTATCAGGCTTTGAAGCCTTTCTAATGGTCTTGCATGCATATCGCACCCATGTCGTATTTTCCCGCATGAGGTGGACCCTATACAATATAATTGACAGAATCGGTCAAACGGGTCGCAAGTTGTTTAAAGTGTAACTTTAATGCATATACCATGAAAAACCACTATAGTTTCTTATTTTCCATGAAAAAGTTCCCCGGCTTGTAAAAAATACAAACAAAAATCACTAAAACTAATTATTGTATATTAAAATACCTAAATATCAGGGGTGCACATGGGTCGGTTTGGGGATTGGAACTTTTGGGCCAAAATGTTTTTGTTAAAAAGTGATTCTTTGATTATTAAAGATTTGGGGTACATCCTTATAATTTAACATTCAAAACTAAAAATGAAAATCCATAAATTTGGTTTGATTTGGTTCGGTTTGGTTTGAATTGCATGCAAAACCAAAACTGCGGAAAAATTCTAGTTTTACGAAAACATAAAACCAAACGATATCTAAAATGCGCATACTTAAAAAACATTTTTAGGATAATGACTTTTTAACTCCTAGATTGGTCAAATTATGACAAGAGTGGCACCCTTCATTTTTACAAAATAAAAATATTTTTTTATACCATCTTAGTTTACCAGTTAAGAGTTAACAGTCATTGTTTCAAAAACTTTCAAAAGTACATGCATTTTAGACAGGTTTATCGACTTCAATGTACAAACTTTAATTTAGTTGACTTTTCGTGTATTTTTTACAAGTTGATGAACTTTAATATATCAAAATTAGAGTCCGTGACATTTTCGTGAAAAATAAGAAAGCATGTTGGTTGTATATACTAAGTACTAACCCATCGTTATGCTCAAAAGGTTAAATTATTATTGTAATAATAAATCTGTTGTAATCTATTTAATCCATTAATGACTTAAAATAAACGAACAAACATATACTTACAGCAGTAACAGATTTAACTATCTTAACAACTACAGCTACAAATGCAGGATAGATGTCTTTATGAACATAAAATCTCTCTGCACCAGCACAATTTCTGTCCATTTGATTGCAGGGCAGCCATAACAGCAACTTGTGCGACCTACATTCAACAATTTATGACATTAAAATTGACTTTTGTTGACATCATTATACAAATTGACCAAAAGTCAAACAATCATACATGAGGCACATCTACATCTTCACACACAATAAATGGATCTTTTCCATCAAGCTCAAGTGTCATTGGTATCAATGTGTCTGCAGCCTTTCTCATTATCTGCATTTACTCATTTACAATAATAAACTAAGAAAAAGTTATATATATATATATATATAAATATATTTACAATAAATAATGTCAAGATCGAATATTATACCAAGGCCTGTAAACGAACCGAACGTTCAGTGAACTGTTCGTTGGCTCGAAAACAAATGAACATGAAAAACAAACTTTTTGTTAATGTTCGTTGGTTTACGTGTTATTAAGTTTGTTCATTGACAACGTTCATTTATATATTCAGATTAATACATTTTAGACGCTACAATTTAATTTAGTTTAACTGATTCACCCTACAGATTAATGTACATGTTTAATTTTAATTAGGAGAAAATTCCAATTTGCCTCCCTCTGATATATCGGCAGGAGATGGATTGACCACTGAAAAAATTTGCGCATTATGTAACAATGTATTTGTTAATTTTATAATATGAGCCCCTGGTTGAGTGTATTGAGCCCCTGGTTGAGGGTACTTTAGTAATTAGACAAATAATAATAATAATAATAATAATAATAATAATAATAATAATAATAATACTAGAGCAGCTCATCATCATTATCATCATCTCAACCATCATCATCATCATCTCAACTCTCTCATCCCTCCCCCGTCGCCACCGTCGCCGTCATTGTCCACAGGAAAACTTCCCACCACCAAACCCGTAGGTTTTATACAAGAATTTGAACAAAAAAAGCATACATCTATATATAAGGTGTGGATGAGATTTGAAAAGAACTATGGTGATGCCACTTTCGTGAGCAAGAATGGTAGCGCATGGTGTTTGGTGAGTAGTGATGTGACGATGGAGGTTGAAAATGTGAAAAGGGTCGGAATCCGATTTTCCGGCAGCCGGTGACCGGAATCCGATTTTCCGGCATAGTGGCATGAGAGGATGGCAGCTGTAATGTTTAATGATCGGAATACGATTTTTGGCGGCGGTGACGGCCATAGCGACGGTGACGGGTTGCGGGTGAAGAAGATGGGTGGTGGTGATGAAGATGAAGATATGGTGTGGCGGAGGAATGGTGGTGACAGCGGCGGCGATGGGTTGTGGGTGAAGAAGATTAATGATGAAGATGAAGATATGGTGTGGCGAAGGAATGGTGATGACGGCGGCGGTGATGGGTTGTGGGTGAAGAAGATGAAGATATATGTGTTTGTGTTTGAATGATGTTAATTATGTGTTTGTATAAGATTTATGGGTTAGGGTTCTTAAACGGAGATGATGTTCTTGATTTTTTGGGTTTATGTGTTATGGTTCTTGATGTTCTTGATTTTCTGGGTTTATGTTCTTGATGTGTTTGAATGTTAATGATGAAGATGAAGATGAAGGGTATAATAATAGTTTAACCAATTATTAACCACTGCAGGGAGCATTCTGATCATAATAATCAGTGCAGGGAGCCAAAAAAACCCGCCCAGTAAACACAGGTGCGCAAAATACGCAAATTCTTTTTCAATGGTCAATTCATCTCCCGCCGATATATCACAGGGAGGCAAATTGGAATTTTCTCTTTTAATTAGTGTTCACTCGGTTATGTTCGTTCGTTTATGTCCGTGAACCATTCATCAATACTATTATCAAACGAACACGAACACACTCAGTTTTTTAACGAGCGAACACGAACAAGAAAACCCTGCTCAGTTAATTGTCTTTGTTTGTACGTGACACTACAAGTCGAATATACCGTCGGACGATGGAAGGTCCGACACGTTAGAAGGAATGCGATGATGATCAGAGGGGTGTTTTGAAAACTCTATTGGTTGATTTGGGTAAGTTGTTTAAACCAAATGGGTCATTACAAAACAAAACAACAGGGGGTTTTAGTGGGTAAAAAGGGTTATTACATGTATATATATATATATATATATTATTAGTGCTGCCGAGTATTCTTATTCTTATTGAACAAGAAACCCTTCCACCTTCGACCGCAAATCCCTTCGTGAACTACATCAGATTCTTCCAATCTCCTCCTCTTCCCTCGATTTTCTACTCTAGGTGAGCGAGCTTATTTGACTTCAAATCTTTGAGTTGAATCTTACTGATAGCACATTGGATCTGTTCATAAGATTCGGTTCCAAACCGTATAATTTGATTATATTTACTTCTTTAAATTATTTCTTATTACATATATTAAATATCTAGTTATGAATTGAATTTGTGTTTCTAGTTCAGATTTTATGCTCTGCAATTACTGACCTGTTTCGATTCTAACCTGTTGTGACCCAAACCAAAACAACATTTTTTTAATTGACTCATTTCCACCCAAATAATAGCGATTTAGGGTTTATATTATGAACGACTCAATTTAGGGTTTATATTTAGCTCTGATCGATCAATAATAACGATTTAGGGTTTATAGGGTTTATATTTAGCTCTGATCGATCAATAATAGCGTGTTGAAATGAATTAATGTTTCAGGTATAGAGGATATGGAGGGTGTGATGCTCAATATGGAGCTTGGTTACTTAACTGGTGTTCCAGATCACCACGATGAGATTCGGTTAAGGCCGATAGGGGGAGTGTTCCCGCCCACACGTTTCGGCAACCACCTCATTCGCGGCGCATGATTTATGTTCTTGATTGAACAACTGGATCCACCCCCACCGGCTGCTGGAGCAATGCCGGTACCTCGAGTGATGTAGTCGCATCCACTGTATCAAGAATCCTTGAATTTGTTACTTGATACGAATATCAATAACATGGTTCTAAACCAGGACCATGATACGACAACACCTGTTCGTCAAGCGATTCATGAGATACGAGACCGGGGCCTCCGCCTCTTTCACGAGACATCGTTGATGCGCTGCGACCCGCACGATCACATTGACTTGGCAGAGTACTTCGGTCTCTCGAGAGAGGACGCCATACTGCAACCTAGGAGTATGTCTTTTAAACCTACTCTTTGTTGTTGTTATTATTTTTGTCTTATTGTTATTCTAATTATTATTATATAAAGTTTTACAAAAAAAATTGAATATATCTTTGAGATGTTGCTTGTTTTTATATAATGTGCTGATATAAATTTTACTCAAAACCGAGTCAATGCCAAATTTATATCGAAACGTTCAATAAAAACATTTACAACGTCTCAATAGTATATTCAAAATTTTATTATAAAAAAAAACAAATTATGAGAAAAATTAAATATAATAATATAAACAAATCAAATTTTAAATGAATAAAATACGTTTGGTTCATAATTTGGCGGATCGACGGATTTCGATCAAAACTTGCCAATTAGTGGATTAATAATCAACATGACCATTGCGTTGTGTTCAAAACATGTGTTCAGTTAACATGTGTAAAAATTGTCGGAGCAGGTCGTTAACATGTTTTTAACACATGTTAATTTGGTCTAAAACATATATTTTTACCAAAGTAAATTTTTTTAAAGTACCCTATCCATAAACCAGTTAAGTTATGACTTATGATATGACTTAATTTGGGATTTGGACCGACATTAATCAAAATGACTAAAAGTGAGACACGTGGTCATGTAAAGGTCAAGAATGAAAGTGAACTTTTTAAACGACATGATTCATAAATTGACTATGTTTAAAGGACAAAAATTGTGATTTTGTCTTTCTTTAAAATTATTTGTTAATATATCAATTTGTTTATAACAGTTTCTCAATATGTTATCGACCATCGGTATAGAGAGGCTGGTTACCCATCATGGCCTCTTCCGGGTGACCACGATACATTGATGGTAGCAGTGTATTATTGGCATCGATTCCACCGCTTGTTCTACGCCAGTAGGCTGATTACTTTGATGTGAGTGCGTATGCAGTTGGCAGCCGCATGCGGTTGAGCATGAGTTTAATGTATACATTGCGGTGGATGGAGCATATGTTTGGTCGAGGATGCTGAGGAGTGGAGGGCCCGGGTAGATGCTTCTGTTGATTATCTGTCTTTAATTGCAAGGAAGCATAGACAAGATAATACAATAATCCGCTATTGTTAACGACAACCATCATTGTTTGTTGAAGTGGTAACAATATGATGTTATATGAAGAAATGACAAGATTAGTGTATATATGCAATACATCTGAAATAGTAGATTCAATGGGGCCTAATAGTAACAAAGATGGGTTCCCTTTACATTAGACCAACATATTCATTGAAGGAAAAGGTTAACGAGGGTTTCATTCTTTAAAACCATAGACTTAGTGTGTCATACAGATATGACTAAGCATTAGTAAGAATGCACATGATGCATGTAATGTAACTAATGACCGAATTTGAAGTTAGGATGAATTTAAGATAATTTTTTAAGATCAAATTGTTCAATCCTATTGAGAAACTTGAGTGCTGTGAGCACCAAGGAGGTTCGGTTCGAATTAACAAAGAGTAGTGTTAATTATAATCCTATGTTGCAAAATCTTGATACCAAGTAATGTACTAGTACTAACTGTGTGTTAGTCATCATTACTAAAGGAAGAAAATAACGAGATCATAGGTGATGATTTCAGATGAAAGATCATATATTTATTGTTCTGGGCAATTTATAAATCGACTGAAATTTCAGTTTGCGGTTAAAGTCTAAAAGTAGAAAGCGAACAAGAGTTTGAAATACATATTACTTTCAAAGATTTGTCAAATGACCACATGTCATTTTAGAGTCAAGTAGTAGACAACATAATATAACAATGGCCTTACAAGATTTTTATCGTACGCTTTTACAATAAGCCTTATTCAAGTAACTAGGTTTCGTAAACCTAATAACTTTTTATTTAGCCTTAATGGTATCAATGCATCGAAAATCCTTTTCGACAGATTTCGAGTACAGATACACATTTTTTTTGAAGACTTATCCTCACAAGATCATTATGTTACGTCGAATTAGGGTCGATGTTTTCATTATGAGAACTGAGTTGTAAATTTTTACTAGACGATGATTCCACAATTTTGTTCTTAGGTTGGAGAATTTGGAGTTTTAAGGGAGTGATTATATTCATCATCATTATCGATAGTGAGAGAAATCACACTTTGCTTAATTTCGCCAAGAAAATTTTAAGTTGGTAATATACTCTTATTTAGTGAATATAGCATCACCGTCATAAAATCTTTATGGACAATTGATTAGTTGACGATAACTTATTTTTTGTCCATTAGATGAGAATTTTGAAACATGGGGTTAACAAAATTTTTACGTATACATGTAACTTTGGGGCTTAATAAACGGCTATGAATATGCCAAACATGACTATGCACTCAGAAACTCCAATGTGCCTCTAATCATAAAGGTGGTTTAGTGATTACTGAGGTAGTAGTGTAGTTCGTTCTTCATCCAAGATTTGAGGTCGCGTGTTTTTTTCCCTGGATCGAGACAGGTATCACAACTCTTTCTACCCATCCTGCATATTGTGCTTTTTATTCAGTATTCGTATTGTAATAGAAACTTAACTTATATAATGGGTGTATTAAATTTTGACAAGAACTACGATGGCTACTTGTCTTTGTTTTAGTATTTACACAACATTTAGGTATCACACGCATAAAAAAAATATAACCTCACTTATTCTACAAGAGGCGCATAAGGGAAGTGTCAGATTGGAATATTAAGCGAAGAAGTCATTGTGATTTCGCAAAGAACTAACTCATTCAAGCGTAGCGTCCATCCAGGGTATGACAAGTAGGAATATCCTACTCATGCCTAAGTTCCAAAGGTGACGATTTCTCTAACAAAGATATGATATATGTACTTCATGTTCAAAGTTATTTTATGCATATGCCAGAGTCAACTGTAATATCCTAATTTCGTAAAGGAATTTGTACATACATTATCTAAATGACATGATCATTAAGATTTTAGATACAGAGCATAACTTGTTTAGGAATAAGATGCAACACGTAAGTCATCAAGAGATCAGTATAGTCAAGACATATGTGAAATCATGGTGTACGGATCACCGCATGATACACATAACTAAGCCCAAAAATTTTAGAATGATTTAAGTGCATGATATGTTGTTTATAGCTGATCGAATAGGCTAAGGGTAGATTAGTCATTATGCTATCATGTAATATGGCTCATTCGCTTTGGATTGTATAGCAAATGGAGTTTATTTGTTAGACTAGCCCGCCCATTCGTTAAGTTAGGAGCTCATACACTAAGGGTGTTTAGCGGACGGGGTGCTATTCGCTATGGGAAGCCACATTCGTTAGGTATGTTTAACGAATGGGGAAGGTGCCAATAAATAGGTCTTCCCTAGAGAATGTGCATAGAGATACGTGCCATTCATTCAATGTGTACTATTACCATGCCGGATTCTCTCAAGAATGATAGGCCACTTCGAAGTGCACATAGAGGCGGATCGAACTTATCCTTTTGTATGCATGTATGGAGATAATTTTAAGCATTCGGCTATCAATAAACGAGTAATCATTCGGCTCGATATTGTTCTATACTATTTATCGTCTCGTTGATCATTGATGTATCCAATTGCGACTAGATCTTGGATCATATGAAGTTTTCACAGTTGATCACTAGCGAATCAAAAGAAAGAGTTCACTAAGATTTCAAACCAGATTATTGTCTCAATAAACTCCTGGTTAGAGATTCTATTTTTTTATATATATTTTGTTTATTATCACAATATTGGATGGGTAACTTGATGATTACGATCGCGTTGTCAATAGTAATTTACTAGCATAGTATACTCGTAGGTCATCACAATAGAATTTCCCAGAATTCTCCCATACCTGTAAATTCACAATTAAGTGATATCAACTGTAATTGTCAATTTACCTTACAAGATCATTCTAGTAATCTCTTATTGTGGGTAATACCAATTTGCACTGAGGTACATGTATTAAATACTAATTGCATATTACACTTATTCGTTTTTAGAGTCCATACTAGAACTTTAATTTGTGTAACCGCGTACACTAAAGTTGACCAAGTTTTCACGCCACACTTGGAATATTTATACTAAACAATTAGGCGTTCTTAATATCCAAGTCATAATACCCATTTTACTTTTCTATAATAGTGTTAACGTGTTGAGAGTTATTTAGGCTAATCCTTCAGAATGGGTCAATAATTCATATCTTACACAAGCAAAATTTGTCTTGTTTTCGGTGGCATATTGTCGAATCTGTTATTTTCGGATAACATAGAAAAAAAATATTAATTATAAATTATTAATGGAATTGACTATATATACGAAATAATCACATTTGCATAATAATCAATAACTCAGCCAAAGATCATCGTGACATTTTAGCTTTGAAAATTATGATGCTTGTTTAGAAGTTAATAAGATAACAACTATAATAGGTGTGAATACGTATCAGCACCAATCACAAGTTTTTATTTTATATTATTTTCTATGCTAAAATATCCAAGGCTTGCGATGCCTGTCTAGATCAACAAGAGAAAACAATTATAGGTTCAAGCACTCCATCAATGGTTCTAACACCTGAACCGAAACAACAATAGCGCTCACAACGGAGTTAGTCAACCTCAAGAATCACTAGAGGTGGGGTCACATTGTCATCGTCAATCTACTTATTACTTGAGTTAGCCATAGGATAGCCAACAATAACAAATGTAAATTGGCTTGTGTAGAAAAGGCGATGTGTAGCTTAAAGCTAGTAGGGGAGTAGGTTATAGAAGCGAGTTCATGGTTGCCAGCATAACAGAGGTCGGTGGAAGTGGTCCCCCGACTTAATGTCAGTGCCATGACAGTAGCGTATGAATCATGCACATGTGGCATGTAACATAATTAGTGCTTATTATTTGCTAATAAAGTAACCAAATAACACACACACACATATAAATAACTAAATCGTACTAAACGATTTTCACTTGTACCTTTTTTCTTCGTGAGGCGGGGAAACATGTGTGTTTGAATATTCAGTTATAGTCTAGAAATTTTTATTAAAATTTCTAGTTCACTATAACGATTGGCTCTTATACAAACTTTTGTCACACCCTGAAAACCTTAATTTAATGCAGCAGAAAACTTTGACGAAGTCATTCGGGTGGTGACATACGCCGTTTAGCCAATCATAATAAAGCAATTATTTTTCAACCCCAAAGTTGGACTTTTATTCAAAGATCAGAGTTTACATATGTCATAAGACACGATTTTATTATTACAAGTCCAAGTTATTATTTTACTCCTATTCAAACACACCACATCCACTTTCCCGCGCCCTCCACGAAGCTTCAATACTCTATTTACCTGAAAAGCATATTAAAAATAACGTCAACACGAATGTTGGTGAGTTCTCTTTATTGAAATATATATATATGTATGTATGTATGTATGTATGTATGTATGTATAATATAATGAAAATAAGGCAATCGAAATTTCAATATAACTAATCATGAAAATTGTTATAAACAATATTATATCAATTTATCGGGAAATACAATAACGTAAACGCATTCATATCCATTCAATATCATGGTTCAACGACCATTCTTTTATCATAATCCATTACCATATGCAACGGTGGCGGCCTTTTCCTTCCGTTCTTTTAACATGGTAATATTATATCTTTCACAATTCACAATAATCAAACTTACCATAAAAATGAAGCAATTTGTCTTTTAAACATCGTGATGTTGTAGACGAGCAAAGAATACAACGTGCGTATGACTATCATAGTTGATAACTCGATACGTACCAGACTCAAAATATACCCAATTTTAACCCAACGCGATTGGAAGTGGAGGGCGTCACCCCGTTAGATCTACCAATATTTATGTGCCCCTTTCTAGGGTCAACAGTTATTTAGCCAACTAGACTCATCCCGTATTTGACACGGTTTGTAAAATAAAACGATTTATAAAAACTTCAATAATAATCGATAAAGAATATGCTTTTCCCCCAAAATGCAATAAAAACATGTCGCAAACGAGAGGTCGATAGAGAAACTCACATTTGCCTCAACACAAATAACACTCCTGATGTAATTCATGACCAGTTGACGACAAAGTCTAATTAACAGTTATCAAATGATAATTGGATTCCTATGTTTAATACAAAATATATTAACACTATAAACATATACAAGTAAGAACGTATCCTAATTTAGCTCGTTTATCCTCACGTGTGTTATTTATTATAATTATAATGATTAAATTATAAACTTTTATTGTTTAAGAAAATCGTAACCGAATCAAATGTTTCAAATATCATATAATTATACATAACTCAGTTTCAAACAATCGATATAAAACTAATATATGTTTTCTCTCTCTTTTTTTTATAACTAAACTTGGACATTATTTAATAAAAGTGTATATGTATGTATATATATATATATATATATATTGTAAAATATATTAATCTTTTATAAATTGATATCCAAAATAAATATTTTTGTCCAACTATCATATATATATTTTTATATCATAAATATACACAAAATCGTCCAAGTTTTGATTGTATCATTTTTAACACTCAATATCAACCAACAATTATCTAAATATTTATTAACAATATTTTATTGTCCAAATTATTTCTGATAACAAATTTTTATTAAAATCTGTCGTTATCTAAGTTTTTCAACACTTAACGATATAAAGGTATACCTCCTCGTGTACTGTTCAAGTCTCGAAACCTACTCAACACCCGCATGCAATAAGATCCGGGTACATCAACGCGTTCGTTTTGGCGTCACGAACGTTTCTCCGGTCTCGGATCGTCCATACGACACCTCAAAACCTACATGCAACTTATTTTAGTAAACTGTTTTCGTTTTAGAATCTGACCAGAAACTTCCGGAGCTTATAACTCACCATCCATCTGATCATCGATTCCTTTGGTGGAATCATATATCTATATGATATTAAGGTTCACCGAAAATTTTTAAGGTCTATCCGACGGCCGGATTTATGGGGATAGTCCGTTCTTCACTGCTGTGTTCCCAGAAAAACACCCAGCGAACTGAACACGAAAACGAGTCGATAAACCCAACTTAAACAACTCTGATTCTCATCTCTACCGTTCAAAACTATCATCTATGTGTTATGAACCCTCTATATAAAAATCAAGACGACCGGACCGTAAGATCTTCTGTAATAGACTAATCTTTGTAGACATGCAAAGTGAATAGTGTTTGTCCAAATTTTAAAACGAGTTTTTAACGAACTTAAGCTCAAAATTAGGACGATCAGAGCTTACTATCACGTTTAAGACGTCGAAAATGGTTCCGGCTAGAAGACGGGCTTCGATCACCGCTATCGGCCTTGCTGGGCCGCCACCGGCCACCGCCGGCTGCTGTCGAACCGCCATCAACCACCGCCGGATTTCCCAGCCTTCTCTCTACTCTCTCTCTCTCTAAAATGCTCTCTCTCTCTCTCCCCCTAAATTGGAAATATTTTGTTGAAATGAGTGAATGGTGGGGTAACCAACCTTATATAGGTGTCGGTTTTAAACGAGTTTTTCGATTGCGTTTCGGTTTCTCGCTCCAACGATCCTGCTACTTCGAGTGACGTTGTATTTTCCAAATACATTTCATCAAAATACTTATTCTTATTCCGTTCTCGACTTAATGTGTCTCATTAACTTATTATTTCCGTTAATAAGCTATTATCAATCGTTTTTGAAAATAGTAATTTGCATTTTCCTGCTCCGCTATAACTCAGAATTGAGTCACGTTTTCGCCGACGTTCTCACCTTTTAGTCCTATAAAATATTAAAGTGGATTCACCCATGGACATTTTATCGAATGTCGGGTTGAATATTTACACGTTTAACCGAAAACGTTCGTTCATTCATCAAATATCACAACAATTTCTTTATCCGTTCCGACTTCTTATGTGATAGGTCTTGGTTGATCAAGATTGCTAGATTTAGTTATTCGTAAGGAGTCCGTATATGTTTGATTTGTCAACTTTGTCTATTGAGTCGAATGAATTTATTAAACTACCTTTGATTTCCGTGTTGTAAGGTAGGTTGTCGTTTAAAGGTACTTTTTCATAATTAATTAGATAACCGTAAGGAAGTCTAATATTAAAACTGGTGTTTTTAATAACTTAATAGAAATCCATAGGCGTCTTTTTGAGAAGGGTCAAGGGTCCCATTCGGGTTTTCTTTTAAGTGACTATTTTATGATCCCGGTTCCATTACAAACATTTTTCGAATAATTAATAATTAAAACTTTGGGGATTCTAGCCTGGGTGTTTTTTCATCGTCAGGGTGTTTTTTCATCGTCACCTGATTTAAGTAAAACTCCCCTTTTAATAATAATAATAATTAAATGGTCGTGTCAGTTAGTCGAGTCTAATTAGTTAATTTACGTAATTTGAAGAGTCTCGTGGGTTCGATATCCGAACTTACTTAACTTTACTAGAGTTGACCGGTTCACTTAGCAATTAATAATTTAGTCGAGTTTTAGAGAGTCTAGAGTATTACTTAGTGCCTTTTTAAGTTAAATTAGTTAATAATTATTAAAGTACTTTTAGCACATCAATAAAAATAAAGGACAATATCTGTAATTATGTATACTTTTTATTGTAACCTCACATGTATAGGACAATGTTAAAATGAAAACTCACTCTAGTTGCGAAAACCATTGAAACCCTATATCTACCCTTAATCTTGATGGATGAATGGTTGAGATCAAATCTATCAAAATTATTCCATTAAATTATTTAATTTAATCATTTTAAATTACAAAAAGGCATATCAGTATATTACTTATGACTTTATATCAAACATCAAAACTAGATTAGCTATCAAAGGGTCCTTTCATTTCCTTTAAACCACTCCCCCAAAACCCATTTCTCTCTCTCAAGATTTTAAAAAATTCATCTGGATTCCCACTTCATCTTCACTTCTATGGCTATGCGTAGTGGAGGGGCTATAAATGAAGGCGACTTGTGACACGTGGCGCCCAGTCAGCAAAGGGTGCGAATTTGTTTTTGGGTGTAATGGTGTAGGGGCTACAAGTTGGGTCCACAGTATCTTTTTTTATTATTTTTTATAATTAAACTAATCAAATAAAAACTAATTTATTTAAATAATAAAATTAAAATGCATTAAAATTAAAAAGAAAAACAAAAAAAAAATATAACTAAAAAAAATACATAACTAAAAAAAAGATACATAACTAAAAAAAATACTAATATCCATAATATTCGCGCATTTTTCGACTCGTTGTTGCAACAATGCGGCCTCTTCGTGTGACCCGGCCGCTTTGAGGGATTCGTATTCTTTACTCATTTCCACCAACTCTATCATAGCGGCAATCTTTTCGTGTTGTTTGTTGGTTTCTCTCATGGTATCGTTGAGTTCCTCGACAAACTTTTAGTGTTTTTTGATGATTTCGGTCATGAAAGCGGTGAGTTCCTCGGGTTTCGGTTGGTTCAGGTTGTTTGTAGGATTCATTTTGCTAGATTTTTTTAAGAATTTGGGTATAAATTGTGTATGAAATTGATATGAAATGGAGAGGAAGGTGTATGTTTATATAGATATATATATATATTGTTTTAATTATTTTTTTTTACTTTTGACCGTTGAACGGTATTATTAATATAATATTATTATTATTTAAACTCGCCGGCGACAAAAGAAACCCCCCCCCCCCAATTCGCCCACATATCGCCGGGGGGGGGGGGGGTGTTCTAGCTCCTTCGCGCCCAAACATCGGCGCCCACTACACACAGCCTAAGAATGTAGAGGAGAGAGAAGAACAAACCATCTTCGACAAAAAGCGAGAGTTCAAACAAAAGACTTCTGCTACTGAATCGGTATTTCTAGAGAATATCTTGAAACTTAGGTGAAACCGTTATGCTCAGAGTTTTATTATCTTGCATAGATTTAATATATTTTGACAAAGTTTTTGACAAAATATATGTTATACGTCTGTTGTTTTAAAACAAACCATAAGGAAATCTCTTTTTTTAAAGTAGATAACGAAAATCTTTTTAATTTTTAGTTGATGTTATTAATCTTGTATGTATTGAAATTTATATTACAAAGCTATTGTTAATTTGAGTCTTATAGGCTTGGATAGATTTGATATTCTAACTATTCATATGCTCTTCAACTATGGCATGAACACAACATATATATAGATAGGATAAAATGATGATTATATATATGTGTATAGTAGCTTTCTAAAATATTTTGATTTCCTAGTAGATGTGAAAAATCCTTTGAAAAAGTATAACCAAAACATATCACTATAAACATAGAGATAGGATAAAATGTCAGCAACATCATGTCTTATGATATTTTAGTAGATGTGAAAAATCGTTTGAAAAAGTGTAACTACAACATAAGTTGATTATAAACATATGAAATGAAAAATCGCAAACCAAACTCAACAACCTTCAAAAGATGCTACTCCTGATCCTGGGACATATGTTACCTAGATATCGTTTTGCGTTTATGGTTTTGCATTTATTAGAATATTAAAAAAGCGGGTATTACAATATTTAAATTAAAATGTGTTACAATAAAACTTGTGTTACAAATAAAAACATATGATTTGATGAAAATTCACACGTATGTTTCACTTACTTCTTCAATAAAACGGTGTATTAAAAAATCTGAAATAAAACATGTCACATTTTCAACTTTAGGGCATAATTTTATTATTACTATATATAAAATGCGTAGTAACTAGGTTTTGAGGGTACCTATCCAAAAATTACAACTATAGTCCAACGAATAAGGCGCTGCTTTTTTAAACATTCTTAAACATAATATACTAAATTAAAAATGTCTTTTTATTTAAAGAAAAATATTAAAAGCTACGTTAAACTTCATTAAACAAAAAAAATTTGAAGTAAGGTGGTCAAAAAGTTGATTTGGCATTTATCCACTTTTACTTCAATTCTGTTCAAGTATACAATAAAAGTACAAAACTGTAAGAAAGTACAAAAGTGTTACAATATGTACCCCAAACTATTATTCGTCACCTTTAAACTACCCCCAAACTACTTCTCACCTTCAAAAGTATCAAATTAAAGTTTAGAATATTGACAAGCGGGTGTTACAATATCTATAGTGTTATGGCTTATGTCTTGTATGCGTGGAAACATATAGATTACAAAAATCATGAAATTCTTGATGAGTGCAAAAGATGTTATAGCTGAACCGATGGTATAACTAACCTTAAAATATGTGATATAATTGATAGGTTGGATAAAGGAAGAGAACAGATGGTATAACACCAATGTATGCATAACCCAAAGATAAGCTGGAAAAACCTGAAACCTCTGGATATAAGGGGGGACGCATGGATGTTGTAGATGGAAAGCAAGATGATGTAGATGGCGATAATGGGGGTGACGATGGAGACAACGGAGATGGCTTTTTAGGTCTTTAAGATGGAAAACTGCATTTTTTTTTGTCGGTGAAGGGTTTATGATTATGATAATATATAATGGTATTTATGTTGTAGGTTTTTATAAAGTAAATATGAAAATAAATTAGAACTGTACAAAATACATTTTTAAGTTTGTGTTTATTTTCTTTTTAATGCATTTTGTACAAAATACATATGTTGTAGTGAAACATATGTTTATCTTTTACAAATACATGTTATAGTCAATGTAAAATAATTAAAATATGTCGAAACTTAAATGTAACATATGTTATAGTCACTGTAATACGTTAATTGATATATATCCATCTAATTCACCAATATTTATTATTGTACTAAATTTAAATCCTAAAACTCCAACTTAAAACAAAATGTCAAACAATTTACTAATGATTAATATTACACAAGTTATTTCAAAAGAACTTTTAAAGCAATTAAGGAATTTTTATCATAAGATTTTTAAAACTTTCTTGTTTATTAAAAAGATGTTATAGCATAACAGATACTATTAAAAAATCAATAATGATTTGAAATATTTAAATAGTTAACAAGAAAATGCATTTTAGCACCTTTGCAATGGTTTCATTTCAAAAAAAAGGATCCAATTACCATTCTTTGGCGTCGATGGGTTACTATGCCTGACCCGCTGAACTCTTTTTAGAAACGTAGCAGCTTCGGGGGCAAGAGACCCAAATGTATCAAAAGCAAAAGGAATGAATGCTTGTTGATTCTCCACACACACCTTCTCATGCTTAGCAATTTTTCCTGCTTCTGCGTTTAGCATGACTTGCCTAGCAACAAACCCGGTGTCCCTAAGCCCGACAAGAGGGGACATCCCAGTAAGGTCCACACAAGCATGCTCCCCCCCGCCCATCCAAACACAAGAAAAATAAAAAATGATATGACCTTACTTTTCATCACTTTTAAGGGTGTACTTTTATTAAAAAAAATAAAAATTTGTCACAATCACTTTCATTATTTTATGTCACCATCACTTCTATTAATATATGTCACCATAATTTTCTCTCTCTCTTTTTTGAATCTCATTTGACAAACAACAAATTTTCTATTAAAGAACTTAAATCTTCAATTTATTAAGTTCAAATGATGAGGTGTGTGGTGGTTGTAAGAAGAAATACGTATGCTTTTTTAACACACGTTGCAAAAACATACATAGAGTAGTATCTTATGTATAAAGTACTTTAACGTGAAAATTCAACCACACGCCACTAAACAAAACGTATGTTAGCTTTTTATAAAGAGCTACACCGATAAAAAATCTACCAGACATATAATGATCTACACACAACATATTGTAAATAAGTTATGTATTCCAAACATTTTACATATGAATTAACTCCTCATTCCAAATTAAACATATGTTTTTCGAACATTTTACATACAAAGTTTTTTCAAGTACAACAAATGTGTAATATAATAATATAAGGCCCTGATCCCGGTGCCCTACTTGGTCGTTGGATTTACTCATAAACACAGTTCTAAATATCAGAGTTAATTAAAACTTTTGTGGACTATAAAAACTTTCCATAAACATTTCATATAATTTCAAAACTTATCTTAAACAAACATCCTTTGTCTTTCAAAATAAAACATCATTCATAAACACATCATAATTCTTCGGATGCCAGCTTCTTATTCTTCTGTCATGTGTCCTCCTCAAGCTAGCTGCCTCATCCTACTCACCTGCGTGCATACTAAAAGTTAGCTACACTGAGTGAGTTCTAGTTAATCATACAATACGTTAGCTACTTTACTTATATGTATCCGTAGACACATATTACTTTCTTTATACAACATTCATGCATACATACTTTCGTTCATACAATATACTTTCATGCTTTCATACTTTCATTCTTTCATATTCATACTTATACATTTTAAAGAGCATTACACTCTACTTTCCTCGAGTATTATTAGGGCCCGATTCCCTCTTACCTCATATATTATTAGGGTACGGTTCCCTCTTGCCTCAAATATCATTAGGGTCCGGTTCCCTCTTGTCTCGAATATTATTAGGGTCTGGTTCCCTTTCCTACCATACAACCATACCTTACCTTTCTTTGTCTTTACAATTATAACCTTCATTCATACTTTCAGTATTTACATTATCATACATACATTATTTATACATATTCGTTCCATACTAACTACACATTACCTCCCTTGACAATACGTTCAATATCCAGAGATCATTCACGTACCGACAAACATTCATTCATAACGTAAATATAAGTATCACATATATCATTAAGACATACACTTACCACTTAAGGTAAGTGTATTAACATTCTCCTTGAGTATGCACACACCCCAAAAACATAACCAGGAAATGGGGTTAGATACTCACCTGAACTCGGTTCCTCTCAGGGTTAATGGTAACTCCTTTCTTTAACTGGGCACGACTAACTGTATAACAATTACACGTATCAATGAACTATATCATAGTTCTAGTTTATTATAATCCTCAACAAACAGGGGTTCGGGGGCAGCGCCCTTAGCAGTGAGGTTCTAGGAGAGGCAGCCCCTAGCGGGGTCCAAGGGGCAGAGCCCGTGGCTGGGGTTAAGCTGCCAGATCAGGTTGGAATTTAAATATTTTCATTAACTGCTCTTAACAAAATTTCTATTAGAATTCTTAAATAAATATTTATTCACTATCCCATTAGTTATCCCATTCATTTTGAGGAACGGTCCCATTCGTTATAACGAATGGTTTAATCTGCATAACGAATGACTAAGGTCATTCGTGCTTTCTATAAGACGAATGAGAGGCTCATTCGTTACAATAGCATACAAATGTACCTCATAGCGAATGACTTGATTCGCTGTCTTTCCATGACAAATGGTGGATAACGAATGACGAATGCCATTCGTTATTTCTGTAATACGAATGAGACGCTCATTCGTTACAAGACACGTGAATGTGTGTTATTCGTTTTGACTTTTTAACGAATGACCAGCGATTCGTTTGACATAACGAATAAGCATCCGTCCTTATCCTATCTTTGACCTGATTCGTAAAAGTCAAAATTGATATGAACTGTAAACAGTCAACGGCCACCAGATCTGCAATAAAACTTCGAATCTCGATGAAACAACAAGATTTTAGTATCAATATGCTCAGAATCACAGCGCCTACTAGCCCTGGTTGTCCAATCTTCTAAACATCGGGTTTTAATGGTGCATTTGATCGTTATACATACACGGCTCATTAATAGATTGATTAACCAGTTAATGTTAACGAATTCCAACAATAATTGTTGCGTTTGATTCGTTTTTACCACTTATGTGTAGATCTAGTAATACCAAACGATCCGAATAAGTTATCATTAATGAACGTACCTTAAACGAGTCGGTTTACGAACACGATCTAGTCTTGATGTAGGTTGTGTTAGTCACGATGATCTAGCCCTAACAGGCTCAGGTTTTTACCTTTGGATCTTGGCTAGGGATATAGGAGGTGTTTGTGTGTGTTTTTGGAGGTGTAGGCTATGATGTAGAGATTGATACAAATGGAAAGAATTAGGATTTAAGGGGTATTTATACTCCCTTAAACCCATGTACCTAAGGCCCATTCCATCCCAGTTTCCATCTTTTAAAAGTCTAAGCTCACCTTCTATTAGTCTATTTATCTAAACCAACAAACGACACACTCTTAAATAAACGATTTATTTTATTCATTCTTTTCAAAAGCAGGATGTTACAAGTCTTCCCTCCTTAAAGAGCTTTCTTCCTCGAAACCTAACTATTACTTAAACAAATCTGGGTAATTCTGAATAAAAACAAATTTAGGGTTATTTTATTACATGTTCTTGAACTTAAAAATAATAGAGAAAGATGAAAGAGAATGAGACTGTAACATCCCGTTTTCTCGTTTCGCTTAATAAAATGAAAACATGAGTTGTTATGAGTCGGGCTAGTGTTGGGTTAAATGGATATGGGTTATGTACTTGGAATAAGAAGGAAAGAAGAAAAAGACCATGGGCTTAAGCCCATGATCCATAATTATATAAACCTTAATTACCCATTTATTTCATTCATTTACACATATTCCATACACCACCAAAACACACACTTAAGCTCTCACTTTAGTTTCTCTCTTTTTCTAGCCGAACCAAGAAGGAGAACCGATCCCGATCCAAGGTAATGATAGTATGATATTGTACGAACTCAAACCCGTTAGATTTAGTCATGAAACGACGAGGCGACACCCTTAAACCGTTAAAGTCGCGAGATCCAGGTGGAATCGGGTATGAACCGAGCATAAGATGAGCCTAGGGGTCACCCTAGCTTAGATCTGGATCGAACGGGACAAAAAACGGTGGAAAACGAGTCAGATCTCGTTTTTCCGTGAAGTCGCGGTTTTCCGGCGACAACGGCGCCGGAAAGGCGACGGGTAAAAGGTTGATATGTCAGATAATTGATATGAGCAAAAATATATATAACTATTACAAGTATTACCCTAGAATTTAAATAACTTTTGGTCAGTTTTTATTGAGAACCATATCTATTTAATAAATATTATGGTAAATTACTTAATAATTATATTATATTTAATTATGTTTTATCAGGTTTTAGTATTTTCACTTACTGATTCTTGGAGTGAGCTAACTGGAGATAAATGAGACACTCATGAATTTTGTTTATTGGTGTAGTGAAATCACAAAATCAAGAGTCAAGCTGGCATGACTACAACAATTAAATGGATCCACCACCTGGAAGTCAGAGCTCGAGAAATAAAATTAACTCAAATAAGAGCTAGTGGATCATGAGTGTAATGATGGAAGTAGGCCATGATTTACTTTGTTATGGGCCGGTGAAAAGAAGTTAGCATAGGAAGCATGTGGTCTTGGGCCACTAGAGATGTCAAAAAGATAAAAACACAATTTGAAGTCGAGAAAAAAAAGAGAGATATAAAAAAGAAAAGGGTTTGCCAATTATTAGGGGAGGCCGCCCCTGGGAAGGCCGATCAAGGAAACAAGCTCCCAAGCAAGCTGGTCAAAATCTCACGGCTCAAAAAGAAAGAAGCACGCTACCAGGCTGCTGAATTAATTTAAGCTACCAGGCACGCAACTCAATAATTTAAGCTCACAGGCTAGCAGCTCAATTAATTTTATTTCTTTTTACGATGAACCGTATTATTTGTTATATCTTTGTTTCATCGACTATTATGATTGGCTAAACTTTTATACTGCCTGGGTTTGGATGATTACTTTATAGACTCGTTTTATTTTAGGTTTTGGATTATTTTTTAATGGTTCATGTTTTAGTAATGCTTTTATTGTTTTTGGTTGTGATGCATATGCGTATTTGGTATTAATTTATAATCAATTTTTGTTCCATATGCGTCTTTGTGAATGTCTTTCATGTATGGATGCATATTAGGTTGTTTACTGTGTGTTTACAACTAGTTTATGGTTTATTGTTAACGTATTTCATAGGAATGGTAATTGAGAGTTTAGAGATACCTTTTATTCTGTCACTTGAGAGACCGGGAGGTAATTAAGTGGCGCTTGTCTTGGTCTTTTGCGGGTTTGGGTAGTGATTGCACAGGAGTGAGTTACCCTAGATTCCTTGAGATTCTTACATATCCGAATTATAACCGAATTTAATAAAAATACCCCTTAAGCGTTAGGGTATATTGTGATTAGAGAGACTGGGAGGTAATTTAATCTTTGGGTACCTTAGCATAGTTAGATAAGGTGAGACCGGGAGGTAATCCGAACCATTAAACCGTTGAGCTTACATGATATTTAAGGTTCTTAGGTATTGTTGGTGAGACCGGGAGGAGATCTAGCATACTTTAGTTATTCCTTAAATTTCATATTTTTAGAATACGGTACCAATCATAAATCCAATTCCGAGACTTTACGAGTTGACTAGTAGGATTCTTTGCCTAGGTAGTTGTTCCCCCTATTGAGTTCTAGTCCGATTTTTCCGTGTCAATTTTAGTTTAAGTATTATTTTATTTATAATTAATAATTAAAAAAGACAAAAATCAATAAAATCATTTTATTTAAGTTATTAGTCAGAGTCTAGTTTAGGTGTTTCTAGTGTCCTTTGGGTTCGACATCCGGACTTCATTAGGCTTTACTATAGTCTATAGGTACACTTGCCTGTCTAGTGGTCTAGCATTAGGAGAGTCTAGGTTTATAAATTTAAAACTAGAGTGTCTAGGTTAGGTTATAAATTTAAAACTAACGGTAAAGTGTATAGTTAAATAATGAATGTTAATGTTAGCTTAACTGCTAAAGAAAGGATATGTGTATGTAGGTATATGATTTCTTGATTGTTTGATTGATTAACTGTTTAAGAGTAGAATTAGTACAAATAGACTCGCAAGAGGAAGTGTCTAGGACACGGAAAGTAACATGATCAGCTAATCACAGCTGGCCACTGTTATTACCTGTTAGCCTTACTATCCTTGTACTAAATAGTTTCTTGAGTGATGACGTTTGTGTTTTCCCTTCCAGAATACGATGGCTGGATCTAGGGCAGTTGTTAGAGCAGGAGGCCGCACTGGACGACGTGGCAGGCCTCATTGTGTCCAACAACCTTCGGTAGAAACAGCTTCTAATACAAGGGATGAAGGAAACGCTGTTGGACGAAACCCCAAGAAATAATGAAGGGTTTCCATTTGACCCCGCTGTTCAAGCTGCCATTGCTCAAGCAGTAGCAGCTGCTGTGAAGAACTTTAATCCTGAAGGGTCTGCTGGAGGCTGTGAAAGAACCGCTGAAAGGGCGGAAGGAGTTGGTAAGAAAGATGATGAAAGGGAGAGGGAGGACTCTAGTGTGGTAAAGTCAGTGAACGTTGATGATAGGAAAAAGGGCCGAGGTGGGTGAAAATATAAGTCCTTCAATGGTTGTGACCCACCGAAGCTAACCAGGTTGGGAGACGCGATCGCTACTCTCCAACGGATAACCACTATGGATAAGGTTATCCGCATTAGCGAGTTCCGTCTAGACCAAGCCGTGGGTTATGCTACCCAATCGTTTGGCGATGAGGCAATGTACTGGTGTGAGTCGATTGAGTAGAGAAAGAGTCGGGAGGAGATAAAGACGATGAGGTGGGATGATTTGAAGGAATTGGTGATGAAGAGGTTTTGTGCGGATGCGGAGGTTGAGAAGGTGGAAATGAAATTATTGAGTCTGAAGGCAGGTAAAATGACACACAGCGAATACACCACTGAATTCAACCGCATGTCAAGGTTGGTGCCAGACATGGTGTACACTGAGGCCAAGCGGATCAAGCATTACCTTAGAGGACTGCCGCAGAATGTTCGCGTCTTAGTCAAGGCTAGTAGACCGGGTACTTTTGATTCTGCTGTAGGGCTGGCCGAAATGGTTTACGACGACATGACGGCAGATGACGTGGTGGTGGAGGAGAAGAAGGATAAGAAGTGTGTTGCTCCTGCTAAACGACCTGGTACTCAGTTGTGGAGCCCCAAGAACTAGCAGCCGAGAGTTTGGTAGAAGAGGTCGTGTAAGACCTGCGGAAATATGCACGGTGGTGAGTGCAAGTGGGGTAGGAGTTCTGACGTTTGTCACAAATGTGGGAAGGCTCATGGTGGTGAATTCAGGCTTGGGTCTAATGTGTGTTATAAGTGTGGGAAGGTAGTGCATTATGCCATTAAGTGCAGTGCAAAGCCAGCATGTTACAAATGTGCAAGACAGGCCAAATGGCAAGGAATTGCACCGATGGTGAGACCGGAGGAAGTGGAAAGAAAGACGCTGATCAAGCAAGGCCAAGGACTATAGCCTACATGCTGACCCATGAGTAAGCCAGACAGATTCCTGATGTTATGACTGGTACGTTCTTAGTAAACGGTATTTCTGCTTCCATATTATTTGATTCGGGTGCGAATTAAAGTTTCGTAGCTACATCATTTAGTAAATTAGCTAAAATGAAATGTTCCCGAGTGTCTGAAACCTTTATAGTAGAAACCGCTAGTGACACCTCGGTGAAAATAATGAAAATGGTTAAGAACTGTAAGATAGAATTAGAGGGACTTGAGTTCCCTGTTACTTTCTACGTTATGACCTTAGGAGGGTTCGATGTGGTTTTGGGAATGGATTGGATATCTAAGTATGAAGCTCAGATAGTGTGTAAGAGTAGGATAATAAAACTAAAGTCCTTGGATGGTAGTGCGGTGACGGTTTACGGTGATAAGGAAAGTTCAGGGCTTAACGTCATTTCGATGATAAAAGCCGAAGGGTTATTAAGACGAGGGTGTGGCGCTTACCTGGCGTATGTTGTCAACGCTACGACCGAGACGAAAGAAATGAAAGATGTTCCTATCGTGCGTGACTACCTGAAGTTTTTCCTGAGGATCTTCAGGGGTTGCCACCGGAGCGAGAAATATAATTCCAGATAGATTTAATACCAGGAGCCCAGCCCGTCGCGAAAGCGCCTTACCGTCTAGCGCCATCCGAGATGAAAGAACTGATGTCCCAACTGCAAGAACTCCTCGACAAAGGTTTCATAAGACCAAGTATTTCCCCTTGGGGCACGCCAGTGTTGTTCGTGAAGAAGAATGATGGAAGTATGAGAATGTGCATAGACTATCGCGAGTTGAACAAGCTTACGCTAAAGAATAGATATCCTTTGCAAGGGATTGATGACCTGTTCGACCAACTGCAAGGTTCAAGTTGGTTCTCACGAATAGATTTTAGATCAGGGTATCATCAGTTGAAAGTGAAAGAAGCAGACATCCCTAAGACAGCGTTTCGGACATGGTATGGACATTACGAGTTCCTCGTGATGTCATTCGGTCTAACAAATGCCCCTGCAGCATTTATGGATATGATGAATAGGGTGTGTCGGCCGATGTTGGATAAGTCAGTTATCATTTTCATAGACGACATATTGATTTATTCAAAGAGTGAGCCTGAGCATGCCGAGCAGTTGAGGGAAGTGTTGGAAGTTCTGAAGGAAGAGAAGTTGTACGCTAAGTTTTCAAATTGCGCGTTCTGGTTGCGAGAAGTGCAATTTCTAGGTCACGTGATAAATCCTGAAGGGATTTCAGTGGACCCAGCTAAGATAGAGGCAATAACATATTGGAAGACTCCACAGAATCCGACTGATATACGAAGCTTCTTAGGGTTAGCTGGCTACTATAGGATATTCATCGAAGGTTTCTCCAAGATAGCCGCACCGTTAACCGTATGACCCGAAAGTCGATAGTATTCAGTTGGGGTAAGTTTCAAGAAGAAGCTTTTGAGGAATTAAAGAAAAGATTCACGTAAGCTCCAATCCTTGCTTTGACCGATGGTGACGAGGATTTGGTTGTTTATACTGATGCTTCGCATCGTGGGTTAGGTTGCGTATTGATGCAACGAGGAAAGGTTATAGCTTATGCGTCCAGATAGTTGAAGGTCCACGAGAGTAGTTATCCAACGCATGATTTAGAGCTAGCAGCAGTAGTGCATGCTCTCAAGATATGGAGACATTATCTGTATGGTACTAAGTGTACTATTTACACAGATCATAAGAGTTTAAAATACTTCTTCGAATAGAAAGAGCTGAACATGAGGCAGAGAAGGTGGTTAGAATTGATAAAGGACTACGACTGCGATATTAAGTACTACCCTGATAAAGCTAATGTGGTCGCCGATGCGCTAAGCCGTAAGAATGAGGAAGTCATTGCAACAGTGAAGTCATACCAGATGATTATGAACTCAAGTCTATTTAAAGATACCATCAAACTGCAGTCAGAAGTGCTAGTAGATGAAGGGCTAGTGAAGAAAGAAAGGATTTTCGGTCAGCAGAGCGAGTTGATGGAAAGCACTCATGGTGTTAAGACTAGGTTTGACCGTATGTGAATTCCACGCCATGGAAATCTCAGAGGTCGAATCTTAGATGAGGCCCATAAGTCAAAGTATTCAATTCATCCAGGAGCTACTAAGATGTATCAGGATTTGAAAAGAGACTACTGGTCGCCAGGAATGAAGAATGATGTGATATATTATGTCAGTAAGTGCTTAACTTGTTTACAAGTTAAGGCAGAGCATCAGAAACCTTATGGAAAGATGCAACCCTTGGAGGTACCAGAGTGGAAATGGGAACACATCACTATGGATTTCATAACTAAGCTACCTCGTACAGCTAAGCATCATGATACCATCTGGGTGATTGTGGACCGTTTGACCAAGAGTGCTCACTTTTGGCCTATACGAGAGACTATCTCGTCAGAAACGTTAGCAAGCTTGTTCATTAAAGAGGTTGTATCTAAGCATGGAGTACCGTTATCGATCATATCCGCTAGAGATACTCGGTTTACTTAGAGGTTCTGGAAGAAATTCCATGAAGCTATGGGAACAAGATTGAACATCAGTACCGCGTATCATCCTCAAACATATGGACAATCTGAAAGGACGATCCAAACCCTTGAGGACATTCTACGTGCTTGTGTTCTAGATTTTGGAGGAAGTTGGGATGATCATCCGCATCTGGCAGAATTCTCTTGTAACAACAGCTACCATTCAAGTATTGATATGCCACCGTTTGAGATGCTTTACGGTAGATGATGTAGAACCCCGGTATGTTGGGGAGAGATTGGTCAGAAAGATATGGGAAATTTAGAAGTTGTGCAAGAAACTTCTTCAAATTTCGATCAGATCAAAGCAAGAATGAAAGCTGCTCAAGACAGACAGAAGTCGTATGCTGATAAGCGGCGACGACCAATCGAGTTTAACGCTGGTGATAATGTGATGCTCAAGGTCTTGCCTTGGAAAGGAATCATTAGTTTCAAGAAGAGAGGAAAGTTGAGTCTGAGATACATTGGACCGTTTAAGATTGTGGAACGTGTGGGCGAAGTAGCTTACAAACTAGAGTTGCCAGAAGAGTTGGAAGGAATTCATTCTACTTTTCATGTTTCTCATCTGAGAAAATGTCTAGCTGATGACACGTCTCATGTGCCATTAATGGACATTGAGGTTGATGAACAGTTAAACTACATTGAGCAACCAGTCGAGATAGTTGATCGAGAGGAAAAGCAACTCCAACGCAAGGTTATACACTTAGTGAAAGTGATATGGAAGCATCGCAAGGGATCAGACTCTACATGGGAAGCCTAGGATGAGATGCGCAAGTTGTATCCGAATTTGTTTATGTAATAGTTAGGTTTCGGGGACGAAACCTCTTTAAGGGGGGAAGACTTGTAACATCCCGTTTTCTCGTTTCGGTTAATAAAATGAAAACATGAGTTGTTATGAGTCGGCTAGTGTTGGGTTAAATGGATATGGGTTATGGACTTGGAATAAGAAGGAAAGAAGAAAAAGACCAAGGGCTTAAGCCCATGATCCATAATTATATAAACCTTAATTACCCATTTAATTCATTCATTTACACATATTCCATACACCACCAAAACACACACTTAAGCTCTCTCTCTAGTTTCTCTCTTTTTCTAGCCGAAACAAGAAGGAGAACCGATCCCGATCCAAGGTAATGATAGTATGATATTGTACGAACTCAAACCCGTTAGATTTAGTCACGAAACGATGAGCCGACACCCTTAAACCGTTAAAGTCGCGAGATCCGGGTGGAATCGGGTATGAACCGAGCATAAGATGAGCCTAGGGGTCACCCTAGCTCAGATCTAGATCGAACGGGACGAAAAACGGTGAAAAACGATGGAAAATGGGTCAGATCTTGTTTTTCCAGTGAAGCCGCGGTTTTCCGGCGACGACGGCCTCGGAAAGGCGGCGGGTACGAGGTTGATATGTCAGAGAATGTTTCTGACATTCTCTGACCTAACCCTAATTCGTTAACGGGGAGTTGACGAACTGGAGGTAATTCGTCAGGTGATTTGTTAATGGAAGCTTAACGAACTAGCCTTAGTTCGTATCCAAATTCGTTAAGGGAAAGATGACGAATTAGCCCCCAATTCGTTATGACTATTCGTTAAAAGGAGAAAACGAACTAAAAGGTTCAATTTGTTATAGAGGGGTCATACGCTATGAATTTCAATTCATCAAAGGATCAGTTCGTTATAAGTCCAATTCGTTACAAGGACCGGTTTGTTATAAAGTAACGAATGGTTCATTCGTTATGAAGCCAATTCGTTAAGAATCAAGTAACGAACTAGAAGTTTGATAAAATGACAGAACAGTCACTGGACTTGGAAAGAATGAAATAATTACATAATAGCCCTTGAACTTTGATAAATTATGAAAGATACCTTTAAAAGTTAACAAGTAACAATTAACTAACCAGTAAAGGTCCAATGAAGTAAAACCAGCCTAGACGCTTAAGGTTAATTAAGTAACCGATAAGAAGAACTAGAGCCGTGTTTAATATATGTAATGATTATACAGTTAGTCATGCACAGCTCAAGAAAGGAATAACCATAAACGGTGAACGTACTCGCGTTCATGTGAGTTTATAGCCCCACTTCTTTGTTATGTTTTCGAGGCTGTGTGCATACTCGATGTGATATTTAATACACTTACCTTAAAGTGAATGCTTTGTATGATTTGTTATGATGAATGCTTGACGGTGCGTGAACGATCTTCGGATATTGCATGTACCGCCGGGTGGTAGTTAATGATATGATTAATTTATTTATATATATGATGTATGAATGATGTATGTATGTTATGTTGATAGTACGTTAACGATTTTCGGATATTGCACGTATTGTTAAGGAAAGTACGTGGAGACAGGTATGGTACAGTTGCACGAAACAAAAGGACCAGACCCTAATAATATCTGTGAGGATAGCGACCAGACCCAAATAATATCTGTGAGGATAGGAACCAGATCCTACTAATATCTGTGTGGATAGGGACCAGACCCTAATCATATCTATGAGGATAGGGACCAGACCCTAATAATATATGTGATGTTGGGGACCAGACCCTAATAATATCTGTGATGTTGGGGACCAAACCTTTATAATATCTATGAGGTTCTAGGGCGGAAGGCTCTTTAAGTAGTATGGTTAGTTATGCATGTAATGTAAAGTACGAATAATGTACAACCCTTCGGTCATGTGTGCAAGTATCTGAACTGATTGTATGTTGTATGATTATCTAGAACTCACTCAGCGTAGCAAACTTTTAGTATGCACGCAGGTGAGTAGAATGAGGCAGCTCGCTTGAGGGGAAGCAAATGGTATGAACTTGAAGACACTGGCGTCTCAATGAAATGTTATGTTATTTAAAAGACAATGTTTTATGTTTAAACGATTCTAATGCTCTTTAAGACAAGAATTCATGGTTATGTTATATATTGGTTTCAATGTTTTAATATTTCACGAATGTTTTTATTAACTCTGATATTTAGAACTATGTTAATGAGTAAATCCAACGCCCAATGTGAGGCACCGGTAACGGGGCCTTACAGATATTGAGAAGAGAGAGAAATGAAGACATTATCTTGAATTTAGTTAGATATGATGGAAAAGTTGATGTAACATCTTGATAAATACCATATTTATTTTTGGGTTAATATTTCAAACTTTGAAAATAGAAAGACCAAAAAATAATTTAATAATAAATATGGTAAAGAAATTTTATATATATATATATATGGAATATAATAAGTTAACAGAATTCATATTAAGGATATGATGAAAGGATTCCATCCCAGATGGAAAGTAGGAAGAAAATAGAATTCATTTCCAATGGTATAAATAAGGAAGATAAAGTCCATCCCACATGGAAAGTGAGATAAAATTGGAAGCTCTTTATAAGAGATGAAATTTCTATAGTAATATTCTTTTATGCATAGCATGCACCAAGTGGTTCTAACGGAGGGTGCGCAGCACCCGACGCGCACGGGCACGGGCTTGGGCGAGGACGAGGACGCGAGAGAAGGCGACGGCGAAGGGCGTTAGGCGCAATGTGGCGCTTTGATGGTGCACTTTGCATTTCACCCGCTTGAAAGCCGCCTTATTGTTTTTGGAAAGTGGAAGAAATACTAGGAAAGGACAAGAGATAAAAGTATAAGGGCTAATGTGAAAATTCTGATTTCAAGACCCATCGCGATAGCGATCGCGCAACCTATTGGGTCATCGCGATACAGGAGAAGCAATCGTGACATGTGTCCAGCCACGTGGTGCCACGTGTCCACACGTGGCAGGTCTACTAGGTGACCAATCAAGCCTAGTGAGCGGCGTCGCGATACGCGTTAGCCGAACCTAAAATTCCATCACGAAACGCGATGGAATATAATATTCAGAGGAAGTTAACAGATCCATCGCCCTACGCGATGGATCCCTTTTTGACCCATCATGTATCGCGATAATCCTAACCCTATAAATAGGGGTGTCGGGCTCTTCCTCATGCATCCCAAACCAGAAATTCATATTCACTACCCTAGAAATTCGTGCTTCGATCCCGTTTTCCCGACTAATCCATTATCGAAAAACGTGCAAGGCGTATAAGTGTTGATAGATCATCCCCTCGATACCGAAGACAAGTAGGAGTGCTGCCCGCGTCAAGCTTAGGCATTTCTAGAAATACAATCCATACAAAGGTAGGGGATCTACCCGATTATTTATTATATATGGCTTAGACCCTAGTTGAGGGTATAGTCTATGCCTTGATTATATAAAAAGTAAGATATAGTTTTTATAAGACGAGGGTATAGATTATATATTATTTCTTTATAATTATAAAGATTTTATAATTTTTCTTAAGAAATAAGAAACTTGATATATACGTTTCTTCATGAAGAAGAGAAAACGTAGTGTTTAAATGATAAAACTTCTTGGACTAAAGGTCCAAGTATTTATAAAAGAAAAATGGCTATCAAGGTAATGATTATGCAAATAGACTAAAGGTCTAAAGCTAGATCACTGATCTAGTATTTATAAAAGGTTATTCTCGTACTATAGGTCTGAGGTAACAAGAAGATTACATCAGTGGGTTAAACAGATCATAACAAAGGTGAATACGCCCAAACTCTTTACAACTTTATATATCGAGTCTTATAAATGATTACATGGGATTACGTATCCCTAAAAATTTATAAACAAAGATAATCGCTGGCCCTCTGGCTATCATATACATTTTTCTGGATCCTTTCATATGTGGGTAGACGGTGCACACCACACCACGCTTGATTATGCCTCCGCCGCGTTGGGCCGGACCTACGGTGCTCGAGTGGGGATAATCTTGTGTATATAGGTAGTGGCTAGGATCTCGAACGCTGTGGTGTTCGCTGAGTGGTTTCGAGTTGAGCTGGAGTTTGTAATAGTACTCACACTTTCAGAACATGATTGTTTCCTAAGCCACGTTGGGCCGAGGCCTACAATGTCTCGAGGGGATAATTAAGTATCAAAATATGTTGTGTCAACATATTCACCAGCATGCGTTGCTGATGTATTTTATAACTGTTTTTCAGGTAATCAGGATTAGGTGTTTGGAGATGAAGAATATCCAATAGATGATCTGATGGCTCAGATGGAGTTTTTATTATTAAAATAATGTAAATTATGGTTTTTATGTTTCAAAGACTTTGTACCAACTATCCGGTGTTTAATCCCCGACTTTTGAAATATATTAATATTTTAATTAAAACCTCCGTTTTACAACCTTAAACTCTGATATATTTACACAACAGGTACCAACTATTGGTCACACTCCTAGGCCCTAAGTTGGGGTGTGACAGGTTGGTATCAGAGCAATCGATCTTAGCGAATTAGGTATTTAATCATACCTAAGCTTTTATCATGGGATAAGTTTCAATATTTAACTATATTTTATTATAGGGATAAGATAGGTTGGTATTTTTTCCTATCCCTCATCGTTCTAAAATTTTAATCATAGATGTCGTTCAAGAAAGTGATGGAAGGCTTTATGCGCGATGCAAGAAGAGCTGGCATCCGCGAGCCAATACTTCCGGAGGACAACAAGAATGAATATTATTATGAAGATTTCTTTAATCAAGACCGTCCAATCATACGTGTTGTTCCATACGGAAGTCAACCCATCCATTTTCCTAGCACGGAGCAAATGCCAATTCACATACCAAGTGATCCACCAACTCCCGAGTGTCATCCGTATGATATTCCGGACTATCACCCTTCCAATGAAATGCAAGTGGATAAGCATATCAAATCCGAAACCGAGCAAGACATATCCAGTTGGATGCAGTGTCATTCCGATCAAAGAAGATGGTGTTTTGGAATCCAACTTATAACCAACCAAACTTTAGCAGGTCCATCAAGGAGACCTAAAATGAGAGTGATGCAACCTAAAGAAAGGATAAAAATACAAGTGGATTTGAACAAAGATGATGAAGATATATGGACAGAAGAAGAGTCAGAAGAAGATCCTCAAGAAAGGATAAAAATACAAGCGAAAATGTATCTACGAAAACTACGACTCATAACTAAGCTTTAAATTAAAACGGAATATCCTAACTTAAGTTCACACAACCGCCAATTGTACCGATCGTATGTAGTAAAGACTAAGGAAGTCCGAGTATCGAACACAAAGACACATGAGGTGGCTCAGGTTACTAACCCTGCTCAAGCCATGCCTAAATAATATATTTGTTTTAACTTATATATCTAAACTAACTTAACTTAACTAACGGTGTAACGAAACTAACTGTAAACTTAATGGGATTTAACGATAATAAGAAAACGAATCACCTAGGTAAGATGACTTACGGGTATAGGATGGCTCAGGTGCTAAAATGTGTTTGAAACTGGCTTCTAAAGATGAACTAAGATAGATGTAATCAAGGCAACTGGGTCCCTACGGTCAGTTTTACCAGAAACCCCTAACAACGTCTATTTAGCTTTTAATTTACAGTTGTTTATTTACGTACCCTAATGATTTATTACTTGGTCCATATCAAAATCACAATCCTCACTAAGGCTCGAGTTAATTACAAACCTAGGAAGAAAGGGGTAATTCAATAATAAGGATAAAATAACTCAACTTACAAACTAACCTAGTCAATAGCTAGAAACCGCACGTGGTCTCGCAACGGGTAACTAAGGTTATGTTTGTTTTTGCTTATAAGGTCTGCAAGGAGCCTATGTCTGCGAGCGCGCAGACATAAGCTCTTGAAGACTGTTTGTTATTTAAAAATTAAGATCTGAAAACTGCTTTTATGGTCTTCAAAAACAAGCTAATATCACCATTTTCACACTTCTTCACACTTCTTAACGTCATACCAACACCCAATGTCCAACACCAGCACCACCCACCGTCCGCCACCACCACCACCATCCACCTTCCGGCACCACCACCACCGTCCACCACCACCGTCCACCACCACCCACCGTCCGCCACCACCACCGTCCACCACCACCACCCACCGTCTGCCACCACCACCGTCAACCACTCACCACCGTCAACCACCCACCACCACCCCCATCGGCCACAACCACCGTCCACTACCACCACCACCCATCGTCCGTCGCAACCACCATCCATCACCACCCGCCACCACCACCATCCACCACCACCCCGCCACCACCACCCACCGTCTGCCGCCACCACCACCCACACCATCCACCGCCACCATAGTCCACCACCGTTCATCTCCACCACCACCCATTTTCGGCCACCATCACCGTCTACCACCCACCACCACAACCGTCCATCACCTCCACCCACCATTCACCGCCTACCACAATCGTCTACCACCACCCACTTCCATAGTTCGTATACCACTACCAATTATTTTAGTAGTCTACAAACGTTAAATGACTTTTATCTACTCTAATATATATGATAGGTAGCTAATTTTCAGCTTATGCAGTCGATATACAGTTTATAAAACAAACAATATTATACTTTCAGATTGCAAATCTTCAGACCACATCTTCAGTTGCTGACAATAAATCAGATGAAATCAGATTGCAGATAATTTTTGTCTTAAAAAACAAACAACACCTAAATCAACTAAAGCAGAGAGATAAGCTAACCCTTGAGGTTTTGGTCCAACTCAAAGAGGATGATCCTACTGACCTAAATGATTCAAGAAACTTAAACCCTATGGCACGCGTCTACCACAATCAATCAACACACTCAGTATTAATCGAACTAGCAACTAACGACTACACGAAACAAATTCATGCAATAATCAACTTATCAGGGCTCATGTAACCTAGAATACATCTAATGGCAGCAAGGTTCATGGAATAATATCACAAATTGTGAACTTTACAATAACTAAACAATCAAACACGTAATTAGCACCGAAAAGTGATAAATTAACCGTTAAACATCAAACCTAGGTGATTCAAACAAGTTTAGCCAAGCATAATGAATGAGCAACAGATAAAATAAATAAATATGATAAAGATGTTCATTAGAATCTGATTACAACTTGTTTGAATGTCTAAAACTCAAAAACGAACTCACAATCGTTAAAATACTCAAAACCGACAACCGTGTGATGAAATAACGAACCGACTGCTCCTCCTCCTTGTAATTTCGTCTGGAACAGGTATTGGATGGCTGGAATGGTCTAAAAATCGTTCATAGGGTTTATTCTCCATATATAGATGTTTAAACACCTCCTTCCTAATATAAAATAGGTTAAAACAAGCCCACAAGCTCACTAGAAGACAAAATAGACGGGGTCGCTGATTCCTGAACATTCTTGGCAGCCTTGGGGACATTTGGGACGCCGTGTAGAGCGACTAGAAAGGCCCACCTGGTAGCGTAGCGCGGCCAGGCCTTCGGGTCATCGTTTTTTGTTATTCGCTTATTTTACTCGTTAAAACTCGTATACGCGCATCATCTTCGATCCAATCCTCGGGTGAATGATATCCTTCACTTTGACTTCTTTTCCATGTTCTCTTTACCCATGATCCTATATCAAACATAAAAATGTAAACACCATCGAAAACGGATAAACAAATGCTAAAACACAATGAAAATTATGACAAAACAAGCTCGAATATGTGTGTATTTCATAGCACATCACTTACTATTTGAAGCAAGTCCCCCATCACCATACCCAAAGAATCACTATGACATTGTTATGATGGGATACCTTGATCCACCACCACAATATGGTTACCCAAATGTTATGCCACAGTCACAAGAAGAACATCTTAATAGACCTTGCATGAAACCGATGATTTGAGATAGAAGATTGCTACTAGTTGAGGCAAAAAGAAGAAAGTGGGAAATAAATTACTTCAAAAATGTAGTAAGCTGAAAAAAGATATTTAGGGATTACATGAAAGATTAGGAATTCCGCTTGTTGGTGTTTGTATCGTGTGTTTCAGTGTCAGTCTTTGTAATATACTATATCCTTAGGATTCGTAATCGTTTGTATGATACTTTAAGTTGTGTTTGTAAGATATTCCACCCATCAATATATAAATAAAAAACTTTGGTTCTAAATCTGTTCCTTATAATTTCAGATGTCGAACCAAAATAATCCTTCACAAAACCAAGAAGTTTCTAACGCAAAAAAACAATCGAGCGAGAACCGAACCGGCTCAAGAGATTCCCGAGAATCTAATAATAAGAATTCAAGAATTGATAACACAAGCTATGAATCCTTTGATTCAAGCTATGAAAGATGGTTCAGTTCGCAAAAGTGAAACTCGACAATCCCACAAAACCGTACAACCCATAAAATCCAAGACACATCCTAACCCTACCCATCAAGATGAAGGAAGTGACCAGGAGTCTAATGCTGGTGATAACTTTAACCTAAACTTTAAAAAGAAACTTAGGATCGAAGTTTGTCTTTTTAAAGATTTCAAGACTTATGGTCCAAAAGGATTTCATGGCGACAAGGGCGCCATTTCTACTTTAAGATGGTTAGAAGAAATGGAATCAATAGTGATAATCAGCAATTGTACTGAGAAGGAGAAGATTCAGTATATTTCTCAAATGTTTAAGGGGGAAGCGTTAGAGTGGTGGAACACTCTAATCACGTCTAAAGGAAGAGAACCATGTACCAATTGACGTGGGCAGAGTTCAAGGAAGTGGTGTTTCGGAAATTTTGTCCGATACATGAGACGAACATGATCCAAACTAAGTTCCTTAACCACCAAGTGGTTGGGACTAACATGAAAGACTACAATACTAAGTTTTAAGAGTATTGTAGACTCGTACCTCAGTTAGTAACACCAGAATCGAACAAGGTAACCGCTAAATTTGGGGTTTACCTACGGAAATACGAGACATGGTGAGGTCTCACTTACCACAAACTGCTGATTCTGCCATGGAATTGGCAGGATATTTGATGAATGGTCTTATCTGAAATAAGGAAGACGATAAGAAAGTTGACACAACCAGTGTTAAGATAGAAAAATGGAATACTCGTTTTGAGGGGAAGGAGACTGATAAAAGAAGAGGGGGCTTTAATTCTAATATCCCATTGTGTAAGATATGTAGGAGGCATCACTTCGGTCAATGTAGATTTGCAGCATCTACTTCTGCAGTTTGGGATTCGTGCAACAAACCTGGACATGTTGCAGCTGACTGCTGGAAGAAATCTATGACTTGCTTTCACTGCAAGGAAACTGGGCATCTCAATTTTGAATGCCCCAAAAAGAAAAATGTTGTTGCTGGAGGAAGCGGCACCAAAAATGATTCGAAGAAAGGAAATGCTAGAGTCTTTGTACTCGACACCAAGAAGGCTGCAGACATACCGAACACCATCACCGGTACGTTCTTAGTTAATAACGTTTATGCTAAAGTTTTATTTGATTCAGGAGCAAATCAAAGTTTTATAGATTATAACTTTGTAGTCTATTAAACGAACGTTTAATGAAATTAAATAAAAATTTAAACGTTGAGACAGCCAATGGTGAGGTAATTAAGATTTCTGAAACCTTAGAAAATGGAAAGATCTTATTAGCAGGTTATGTCATTCCTGTTCAATTATTACCTATGACATTATCCGGCTTTGACGTAGTTCTAGGTATGGACTGGTTATCCGATAACCATGCCCGTATCATCTGCAATAAGAAAACTATTGAACTACAAGCTCCTAATAAACGAACAATACAAATTTCCGGTGACAAAGATGCTGGTCAAGTTAGCCTAAATTCCATGATTAAAGCTAACAAATGTCTAAACCAAGGTTTTTTTAGCATATATGGCATATGTTACCAAAGAACCAAAACCAAAAGAGATAAAAGATGTACCTATAGTTGTTGAATTTTCAGACGTCTTTCCAAATGAGTTACCAGGTATTCCACCTAACCGAGAAGTCGAATTTAGGATAGACTTAATTCCTGGGACTGCACCAATAGCCAAAGCCCCATATCGCTTAGCTCCGACAGAAATGAAAGTGTTGAAGAAACAATTGGATGAACTTCTAGAGAAATGATTCATTCGTCCAAGTTCATCGCCTTGGGGAGCTCCAATATTATTCGTCAAAAAGAAGTACGGATCCATGAGAATGTGTATCGATTATAGAGCCTTGAACAAAGTAACTATTAAGAATCGATATCCGCTACCTGGAATTGATGACCTATTCGATCAATTGCAAGGAGCGAGTTACTTTTCCAAAATAGATTTACGTTCAGGGTATCATCAATTGAAGGTACAAGATGAAGACATTCCGAAGACATGGTTTTGCACAAGGTATGGGCATTATGAGTTCACCGTAATGCCATTTGGACTCACTAATGCCCCAGCCGCTTTCATGGACATGATGAACAGAATTTGCAAATCATATTTAGATAAATTTGTAATCATATTCATTGACGATATACTTATATACTCTAAATCGAAAGAAGATCACAAAGTGCATCTTAGGATTCTACTTGAAATACTTAGGAACGAGAAATTATACACTAAGTTTCAAAGTGCGAATTCAGGCTTCACGAAGTACAATTTCTTGGTCATGTGGTTAATGCCAAAGGAATTCAAGTCGACCCTTCCAAAATCAAAGCGATAGCTAAGTGGGAAGTTCCAAAATCGCCAACCGAAATCCGAAATTTCTCAGGTTTGGTGGGATATTATCGAAGATTCATTGAAAATTTCTCACGAATAGCCGTTCCTTTAACTTCATTAACTCGAACGAACGCCAAGTATTATTGGGGAACTAAACAACAAGAAGCATTTGACTAGCTCAAACAAAAGCTTACGAATGCACCTGTACTGCCTTGCCAGAAGGTACAGAAGATTTCGTTGTATTTAGTGACGCATTTCATTCGGGTTTGGGTTGCGTATTAATGCAAAGAAAGAAAGTAATAGCTTATGCTTCTCGTCAGTTGAAATTACACGAAAAGAATTATACGACTCACGATCTAGAGTTAGGTGCCATAATTTTCGCCTTAAAACTATGGAGGCACTATCTCTATGGAGTTAAATTTATCGTGTACACTGATCATAAAAGTTTAAAGCACATCTTTGATCAGAAAGAGCTTAACATGCGTCAAAGAATATGTATGTAAACCTTAAATGATTATGATTGCGAAATCATCTATCATGAGGGTAAAGCCAATGTGATGGCTGACACATTAAGCCGAAAGGAACATGAGAAACCCAAGAGGGTTCGGGCTTTAAGATTAGAACTTCAAATAGATCTAATCAAGCAGATTAAGAAAGCTCAAGAACAAGCTATCAAAGAAAACAACATCTCCGAAGAAAAGCGTAATGGTACCATTGACTCGTTAGTCATAGGTGATGACGGTATACTCAGACTTGAAAACATGATTTGGGTACCGATCATTGGAGAATTACGTGAAAAGATAATGAGCGAATCCCATAAATCCAAATACATGATGCACTCCGGTAGCGACAAAATGTATCAAAATCTCAACGCTAACTACTGGTGGAATGGAATGTAGAAAAACATTGCTCTGCATGTTGCTAAGTGTCTAACATGCTTACAAGTAAAAGCTGAGCATCAAAGCCACAGGGTTTGCTTCAGCAACCCGAACTTCGCGGTTGGAAATGGGAAATGATAACCATGGATTTTATAACAAAACTTCCTAAGACCACTCGTCAACATAATGCAATCTGGGTTATAATCGATAGGTTAACCAAATCCGCTCATTTCTTACCTATCAACGAGTCTTACTCTATGGAGAGATTGACACAAATATATGTTAATAACATTGTATCATTACATGGTGTGCCATTATCTATCATATATGATCGAGATAGTAGATTTACATCTCATTTTTGGTATAGTTTTCAAAAGGCGTTAGGAACTCAATTAAATCTTAGCACTGCTTATCATCCTCAAATTGATGGGCAGAGTGAAAGATTAATTCAAACGCTTGAACATATGCTCCGAGCTTGTGTGATCGACTTATGAGGAAGTTGGGATGATCATCTTCCCTTAATGGAATCTCGTATAACAATAGTTATGACACAAGTATTCAAACCGCGCCGTTCGAAGCTTTGTATGGCTGAAAATGTAGAACACTGGTATGTTGGTCTGAAATTGGAAATAACCAAATGTCTGGACCCGAGATAGTCCAAGAAACCACGGATAAAGTATTACAAATACGTGAACGACTTAAGACGGCTAGAGATTGACTAAAGAGTTATGCTGATGTTCGTCGTAAGACATTTGGGGATTTAGGATTTGGATTTTGATGTTATGATTGGGGATTTAGGGTTTACAAGATATAACGTTTAAATGGAAATAAAAAAACAAAGAAAATAATGAAGTTACCAAATTTTCTCTGACTTAACGGAAAAAATGGACAGAGTTACAAAAAAAGTACTAAAAATGCAAGTTTTTTGAAACTGGGGTAGCCATTTGCACAAAATAAAGAATATGTACTAAAGTTGCGTAGTTTTCCAAACCACAGGTACTAAAATGGCACTTAACTCTAATATATATATATATATATATATATATGGAATATAATAAGTTAAAAGAATTCATATTAAAGAAATGGTGAAAGGATTCCATCCTAGATGGAAAGTAGGAAGAAAATGGAATTCCTTTCTAATGGTATAAATAAGGAAGATAAATTTCATCCCACATGGAAAGTGGGATAAAATTATAAGCTCTTTATAAGAGATGTAATTTCAATAGTAATATTCTTTTATGCATAGCATGCACCAAGTGGTCCTAGCGGAGCTCGGGCGAGGGAGATGGCGAAGGCGAAGGCGATGGCAAAGGGCGTTGGGCGCAATGTAGCGCTTTGATGGCCCTGCTTGAGAGCCACATTATTGTTTTTGGAAAGTGGAAGAAAGACAAGGAAAGGACAATAGATAAAAGTACGAGGGCTAAAGTGAAAATTCTGATTTCAAGACCCATCGCGATACACGATGGGTATATCACAGTGCATACGCGATCGCCCAACCTATTGGGTCATCGCGATACGCGATGACCAGGTGAACCAATCGTGACACGTGTCCACACGTGTCAGGTCTACTAGGTAGCCAATCAAGCCTAGTGGGCGGCGTCACGATACGCGATGGCCGAACCTAAAATTCCATCGCGATACGCGATGGAATATAAGATTTAGAGGCGGTTAACAGATCTACCGCGATACGCGATGGATCCCTTTTTGACCCATCACGTATCGCGATGGGTCACAATTCCAGCCCTATAAATAAGGGTGTCAGGCTCTTCATCATGCATCCCAAACCAGAAATTTATATTCACTACCCTCGAAATTCTTGCTTCGGCCCTATTTTCCCTACGAATCCATTCTAGAAAAACGTGCAAGGCGTAGAAGTGTTGATAGATCATTCCCTCGATACCGACAAAAAATAGGAGTGCTGCCCACGTCAAGCTTAGGCATTTCTAGAAATACAAGCCATACAAGGTAGGGGATTGTCACACCCCGACCAAAGGCGGAACATGCCGGGGCGTAACGTATTGATTGGACAGTAGCTCAAAAGACACTAATTAAAGCAACAAAAATTATTTAATTTCATTAACATTAAAACAAGTACACAAATTCAATATACAGAATAAATACGTCATGCTTTTTGGGTTTAGAATAAATATCCTAAAGTAAAAACTAATATCTTCAATCTTGATCAATGTAAATTACTTGTACCTGTAGAATGTATAAAAATAGAGTTTGTCAACAAGAATGTTGGTGAGAATACATAAGTTTTAGTTGAGATACATATATAGATAAAAACCATAATTCATATGTAAATGATGAGTATTACAATTATTATGAAAATGTAAACACCTAAATAGGTGTGGACCCGTTCTTATTGATACGAAATCAAAGTACTTGGGTAAATGTATGATCATACTAGATGAGGATATATGATGATGAGATACCAACCACCAAAAATAAAATAAACAATTAAGCACATAAAGCATTATCATAGAGCATGAAATAATCACACATAAACATATATTGAATTGTGTTTTGAATAGGTGTGGGAATAAAACATAAGTAAACTTGAATATGGTATACATGCTACCCCTAAAATATAAAAGGAGGAAAAAGGTGTATGCAAACTCACCTTAACGAGTGGATTAACGAATATGAGATGGCGATAAAAATTTAGGTAGAAACGGTCGAGATCCTTGGGATACGTCAACGAAAGCTCCTAGTTGTTTAAAGATAGTATTAATTTATTATAACAAAGTATCAACAAAACTTATAAAGAATGGGATTTGATTGGGTCTTAAGTACAATTGTTATTTAAAATATCATTAGGTTAATTATCCAAATTTGTAAATAATATGAACTGGGGGTATAAACTATAAAATAATACGACATGACCTTATGGTTACAAATCGGTTTAAAAGAATTTCGGAGTGTTTTAGGGTTTAAACTATTATTATTATTATTATTATTATTATTATTATTATTATTATTATTTATGTTTTAGATCTTCCATAAAGTGATATAAAAGTTGGAAAAGTTAATACATACATGAATATTTAAAATGAAAACAATTTGCATTATTAAACGAGTTATCACTACATATATATATATATATATATATATATATATATATATATAAGAAAAGCGACAAGTCTAGAGGTTTGGTATATTATATTTACGTTTATTAAATGTTAATAATATACAAGAAATTGATTAACAGTCTTTAAAAAATTAAATAACAAAAACCGAGTCCAGGGGGGCTCGAACCCGCGCCTGGATCGGTTCCAGTGTGTTAACAACCCACGCACCAGCCATTGGGGCTGGTGTGGTAATTTGTTACTTGAGCTAGTATGTTTAAATAAAACCAGAAGTTCATAAAACCCAATTCTTATTCATAAACCCTAGAAATCAAAACGTCCAATTCGTTCGAGGTTTGTAAAAATTGATTTAGGGTTAATGTTAACCACTGGAAAACGAACAGAATGCACCTATCAATTAACTTGTATGATAACGGATTGAGGGAGAATGGCTAATTAGGGTTAGCGGCTCAAACTAGGTCGATTCTTGGTCTTAACGAAAATGTATGATGCGATTTGGTTAGGGCTTAGGTTCGCGCTGGTGAGAGGATGATGTGGTATGATTTAATTACATTTTGATGGTGTTTTATATAGTGTTTTAGGAGTTTGTTAGCCGCGGTTCCTTATTAACGAGTCATAGCTGTCCTAGTTAATCAATTACCATGTATAGACTGTCGGCAGACGCGTTTTAGGTTGTTAGGTGATTTGGTAAGATCAATTTGCTTGATTTAGCCCTAAAATTATGGTTCAAGAAAAGGGGGAGTCTGCCATCGACGGGGAAGGAGGAGGGAAAGAGAAAAAGAAAATAAATAAATAAATAAATAATATTTATAGTTTGCATAATGGTCCTTGGTCTATGATGTTGGTGCAAGAGTTAATCAAAGTTGGCTAAGGGTTGTTTTGTACAATCTTACAACTATAATAAAAAAAAAAAAAATTAAACGAGTCGGGTTTTCGGGTCCGAAAATTAACGAATGTTATAGGGATCTGCCCGATTATTTATTATATATGGCTTAGACCCTAGTCGAGGGTATAGTCTATGCCTTGATTATATAAAAGGTAAAATATAGTTTTTATAAGATGAGGGTATAGATTATATATTATTTCTTTATAATTATAAAGATTTTATTATGTTTCTTAAGAAATAAGAAACTTGGTATATACGTTTCTTCATGAAGAAGAAACGTAGTGTTTAAATGATAAAAATTCTTGGACTAAAGGTCCAAGTATTTTATAAAAGAGAAATGGCTATCAAGATAATGATTATGAAAATAGACTAAAGGTCTAAAGCTAGATCACTGATCTAGTATTTATAAAAGGTTATTCTCGTACTATAGGTCCGCGGTAACAAGAAGATTACATCAGTGGGTTAAACTGATCATAAAAAAGGTGAATACGTCCAAACTCTTTACAACTTTATATATCAAGTCTTATAAATGATTACATGGGATTGCGTATCCCTAAAACGTTATAAACAAAGGTAATCGTTGTCCCTCAGGCTATCGTATACGTTTGTCTGGATCCTTTCATATGTGGGTAGACGGTGGGCACACCGCACCACGCTTGATTATGCCTCCGTCACGTTGGGCCGGACCTACGATGTTCGAGTGGGGATAATCTTGTGTATATAGGTAGTGGCTACGATCTCGAACGCTGCGGTGTAAACTGAGTGGTTTCGAGTTGAGCTAGAGTTTGTAATAGTACTCAGACTTTCAGAACTTGATTATTTCCTAAGCCACGTTGGGCCGAGGCCTACAATGTCTCGAGGGGATAATTAAGTATCAAAATATGTTGTGTCAACATATTCACCAGCGTGCGTTGCTGACGTATTTTATAACTGTTTTTCAGGTAATCGAGATTAGGTGTTTGGAGATAAAGAATAGCCATTAGACGATCTGATGGCTCAGATGGAGTTTTTATTATTAAAATAATGTAAAATATGGTTTTTATGTTTCAAAGACTTTGTACCAACTATCGGGTGTTTAATTCCAGACTTTTGAAATATATTAATATTTTAATTAAAACTTCCGCTTTACAACCTTAAACTCTGATATATTTACAAAACAGGTACCAACTATTGGTCACACTCCTAGGCCCTAAGTTGAGGTGTGACAGTTGAAATGTTGAAGATGACGGAGAAGATGATGGGAAGATGATAGGAAAAGGACGGGTGGATTAAATGACAATACTATCCTTTATATTAAATAAACCATTAAACTAAAACCTGAATATGTTGCACAACAACCATACATTGGAGTTTGTGGGGTTTTCGCCACTAGAAGGGGTTTCTAGTATATACTTACCATAAATATATATATATGTGTGTGTGTGTGTGTGTGTTCAATATGGCTTGTTTTCTTTCAACTAGTCAAGTTCAGATAATGTGTTTAATCTGTTTAGATAAACAAGCTGACTTAACAACATTTATAATCAAACATGTCGACCCACCCACACATTAACCGGTTTAACCCATTTTTAAGGCATAGTTAAATGGTAAAATAAGTTAGGGGATGTTTGGGATTCCTTATTTTTTACCTCCTTATAACTTATAAGGAGAAATCTGAAGTTACAAATGTGTAACTTATCAACCTTTCCCCTTAAGTAACAAGGAAATTTAAATAATTTTTTTAACTTATTATCATAAGTTATAAGTCATAAGAGCATTACCATACCCATCTTCATTTCGAAAATTTAGAAAAAAAACATCTAAATAATCACTCCAACTCATTCTCTATCTCCAAACTTCATCTCAAAATTTAAATGAAATGATATAGGAAGCCTTCAAATTTAGAGTGCTGGCACAATACTTTATTTTCAATTACCCTTCTATAAATATATATTAGAAATCCATTTATATTGAAAATGATAATAAAACAAAATACTTAGGAGTTAAGATTATAAATGAAAAAAAGATAACAAAGAATATAGAGGTGGTAATGGAGAATGGGTTGGGGAAGGTAATTAGAAAATGATGTATAATTTAAAGAAATTATGTTTTTTAGTTGAATTTTAAAGATGAGATAGAGAACCCATTGGGAATGCTCTAAGAGCATTCTCAACCCGTTCTCCATCCCTATCTTTATAATTACACTAAATAACACTACATTTATCTCTTCTATTTAATTAATATTTTTATATTTTATCATTACAGGTTTCTCTCTCATCTACTCACAACCAATCCAAAAAATTTAAAAAAATAAATAGTGGTAAACAATATTTCCCCAAATTTACAAAAAATCACTATATTTCCCTGTCCACCCTATAATTTACATTCACAACCACCACGGATAACCTCACCCTGTATGATTTGCTCTCTCGCATAATTACACACATGATTACATAATTAAAGGGGAAGGGATGAGAATGATCTAAGGATGTAAAAATAAAGAATCCAAACACCCGGTCTTCTCCGGTAAACGCAGAATTGAAAAACCGAAGAAGAAGAAGAAGAAGAAGAAGAAAGTAAATTATTATTATTAGGGTTTTAAGAAAGAAAGCTTCATGTTCTAAAATGGCGTCAATTGGCAGCATCTACTTGTTATGTGTAATAATCATTTCACTTAAACCTTCAGAATCCGTTACACCTCAAGCTTACAAACGAGATCCAGGTCACCAGCAGCATCAATGGCATCACAGTGTGTTTCAAGATGTTAAAGAAAGCGTTTGATCCTATGTTCGTAGAATGCTTCATTTTCGCGCTGAGGTAAACAAACAAACAATTAACGATTCATAATTAGTTTAATCTGACGGTAACTTCTATGTATGTATGTATGCATGCATGATCGAATTCAGTTTGATCCTTATTACTTTGATTACATCATCTATCAATCCACAATTCCACATCTAATTAGTCTCTTGAAACTGCATTTTTAATCTGGATTAATATACCGGTTCCGTTAGTCAATAACTATATAATATGCTTAATCTGTCATGAATTTGGAGTGCAATGTCTCTATATTAGCTAGGTTAAACTACATTTTAAAATCACAATAACTTTGAACGTATTAGCAATTTGACTTTAATATTATCAATGCGGCTAGGTAAAAGAGCCGAGCTCGAGCTCAAGCTCGTGCTCGAGGGTGTCTAATGAGTAGTTTTTCAAGCTCGAGCTCAGCTATTAAAAGTTTGATTTTTTATTTATATATTTAATTATAGTTTTAACATAATATATGTTTTTACTTATTTTTCTCATACTTTTATGCATAATAATTATTCAATACATTATATTAAATGAAAGTTACGTAAGTAATAGGCTTGCGATCCGGCTTGAGCTCAATAACTAAAGATCGGGTTCAGGTCCATTTATTTAACAAGCTTATTTTTACGCCTTTAAGCTCGCTCGATTCGAGCTTTTATGCGAGCTGATCTCGTGTAGTTACCTGAGTCATTTGATGGAGGCGGTTGAAGGAGGTTCTTGGTGTATTGTTCACGGATAAGAGGGGTGGTTAAGGGAAAAAAAAGGTGTTAGACCATTAGCAGCGGGTGAGACGCATTTACAACCCTGCCCGTTTCATATTAGCATCTTAAATGCTGCCTCAACCCTTTCTCTCTTCTCCTTTTATAAAAAATATAACGTTATCAGTCCAGTGGCGAATCTAAAAAATTTTTTTAAGTGGTGCACTAGTTTTAAATGCGTCAGTTTCATGGAATCGGATATAAAAATTTTGGGCAGTTTGACGGTTTGGTTCGGTTCGACAATTCGGGTCAGTTCATTACGTAATAATGTTTTACCATCGGTTTAATCTGCTAATTGTAATATAAAATTTAACGAATACCTTAACAATTAACAAATGAATCTAAACAATTAATAATATCAAGAAAAATTAACAAATGAATCTTAACTCATCGTCACGGTCGAAGGATTCGAGGAAGAGTAGCAACTAGCAAGACTAGAGGAAGGCGGCCGGAGAAAGGCACGAGCCCGCGAAAGAAGACGGTGGTATGTGGTCGACCAGATGCCCGGACTACCGGAGGAAGGAGGTGTGGAATGTAATCGTGGTGGAGAGGGGAGAAAGGCGAAGAGCGGCGTTTGTAATTGTATCTTTGTTTAAAAGTTTTGGTTTATGAAACTCTAAAAGACTGCATAAAAAAATTTAAAAAAAATAGTGTAAAACAGATTTGAACCCGCGACATTTGGTTTACAAACTTAAAGAGTTCTCCATCAAACCAACTCCTCATATTGTAATCAATGTGGTTTCTTTCTAATTTATAAGATGGTTCACTCTATTATTTTCTATATACCAATACACCATTATTTCGAAACTCGGGTGGTTTGTGGAAACCACCCATTTGAATGGTGGATCCGCCCATGGTTATCACTTTTCACTTTCTCTCTTCTTCCCCCTCACCATAACCTAAACACATTGTCCTTCACATACATCACATACAACTACAAACCATCCATTTGAATGGTGGATCCGCCCATGGTTATCACTTTTCACTTTCTCTCTTCTTCTCCCTCACCAGAACCCAAACACATTGTCCTTCACATACATCACATACAAGTACACATCATCAATGCTTCATAAAAAATGGGATGGTGAGTTTTTAAAATTTTATTTTTTAAGGATAAAATAGTCGTTTTTACAAGTGAGATTTCGATATGCTACATGAACATTCGTAATTTACTCTATAATTATACTATTTAAATGTGTGTGACTTTAAAAGTCATGATCAAATGGAGGTTACGTGCAGTCACCAACCCTCTCAACACCTTGGTAGAGAGAGACATGAAAATTAAGGCAAAAATGTTTTTTGTGATATGTATCATGTATGCACTCTGATGGCTCAAAGTGTGAGGAAGCAACATTGTTTTTTAATGGCAAGAATTATATTAAAAAACCTTCACCCGTAAGAAACTACAGAGGACGGAACACGACCCATTACAAAAGACTTACAAAAACATGTGGACTAAAAGATAAAAAAAACAAGAAAAATAACATGACACAAAATAAAAGGAGGTCCAAAAAGGATGAAATGAAAAAGGATCTCCTATGGACCGACCGGACCACACACTGCATTATACCACAAATACAAAGAGATTTAACCGACATCCGAAGTCTTCACACTCTAGCACAATCTAAGAACGCCCGTCTCATTTACGCAACTTTGAATTGTATTGCATCCCAATAAAGCAGTCATCTTTTTCTCTACCGAAGGTAATTCATTCCACTGGCTTAACTGTATGAGGGTAAACGGAACTTAACATTTCCAAAGGATCATCTGCCTATTATTATCAAATTGTAGCTCGTGATTTTGAAAACGCAAATTAAACTCCTAGGCCATATCTGGATTTATGACCAGAAAACAAGCCCAATGCTGTAATACATCCAATCCAGAATTATCTACACACTAAAAAGATCAAGAAACACCTAGGTCTCTGATTCAAGATCCATAAACACTTTTAATTTTACAACTCTACATCGCCATCATCACACAATAATTGCATCCATCTTCAAACCCATCATCTAAAACATAAGCAAAACAATTGACATGCTGAACAATTTAAGATCTGGATATATTTAAAAAACCAGGCATCAAGTAAATTTAAAACAAAACTTGTTAAAACATTTTAGAAGATGTCAAGAAGCGGGTTAATGAAAATTAATCAATACAAAAGTGAAACCATTATTTAGTTCTAAAAAACCATACCAAATTATAATTTGAAGAAACTTTAAGCCATTTACTCTCAAGTGTAAGAAAAACCGATCAGTGAAAATCAATTAACAAACACGATGAATTTTAGGTGTTCCCTCAGAAATGACTGAAAAATGATTCATCAATATCAGAATTAGCATGGTCAAATTTGTACATCATAGGGAACATGCCTCTTTGTTAAAAGAGGCTTTAAGTTTTATAAAGAAAACAAAATGTATTAAAAAAACTCAAATAAATATCATAAAACGCAAAGCAAATAATAAAGAATGTTGAAAGCTCAGATGGATATGAAGCGAGTATAATCCATAACCTCAAACATATTAAGGTCTCAGAGTGAGCTGGGATGCAACTTCAATTTTCATCGCTATATATATATATATATATGATCAGACTAGCTTTCTAGGCTGCATTATTATTATGCATCAAATCAAGCAATTGCTCTCAGAGCCCAGTGCAAACTTGATCATCTCAAAATATAAATGCTCAACAATATCATAACTATAAGACAAAACTCAAACAAAAGAAACTAACTAAATAATATGAAAAGCGTAAATGCTTATAGGCCGGTATCATCAAAATGTAAATAATAACATTATCAGGTCTCAAAGATATCATCATGCCATCATCGGATCCATAAAAAAAATTCAAAACTTTTATTAAAATTAAAAACAAATTCAAGTACGAAAGATGCATACAGCCATATAGGGTATGGATAAGGGAGTTGATGGATGGATGAATGTTTGGTTTTATGAATTTGGGGATTAGGGTTTTTCAAGTGATAATATGTGGATTGGAGCATTCATTGTATCAAAGCCCAGCTTTATATACTTCTAGCCCATTCTATTTCTTACATTTTGTGGGCCTCAAAGCACAAGTGTAAATACTATTCCTAACCGGTTAACCAAACTGAAAGCAAATAACCTGTATTAACAATAGGTTAGGGACCGATCAGGGATTTTTACAAAGGAACCGGTAATAGGTTTAATTCATTAGGTTAACTGGTAATAAGCGAAATGAACTGGTTACATAGGTTAGGGCTTTGCCCCTACAAAACCATTAGGAACCATAAACTGTTTTGACCGTTTAACTAGTAATATATTATTGTTGGTAATCAATTTTCTTGGTTAACTAGTATTTGCACCTCTACCTTAAAGTGCATAAATTTTAGTTTAAAAAATGGTTGATTAAACGTATTTCTTTTGTTTATTGAGATGAATTTAAGGTGTTTTTACCTCATTCAATCATTAGTACTTAGTATATAAAAAAGAATAATCAAATGAAATAGGAGAGAGGAAAAAGGGGGTGGGGGAAGAAGAGAAAATTATGTTATGTAACAATAATAAAGCAATATGCATAAGCTTATATTTGCTTAATGTAATTTTTCCTTATGAATGGATGTAGCCCATGATAGCATTGCATATTTAAATTGTGGCTTGAAATACTAACAAACTTACACATATAACATGTACGTACGTGTTTGTCATTTATCATACAAAAACAAACCAAAATGAAACTTGCACCATATGTAGATTTGGGTTGATCTTAGCGGATTGGTAATATTCATTTATAACATCATCAATAACCTACCTCGTGTACGTAAGATGACATAAGAGTTTGCTTGAGTAACTATTTATCGGTTTACGGAAAACTTGAACGTTGTTTATCCACTTCTGCATCAATATATTCATCATCATCATCGCTATGATACTTTGTTCGTCTAAACCCAACTCTTCACCCAAGTTCTACTTCTGCTTTAGCGGTTCCAAACCCCAACACTAGGGCTACAAATATCGCAAGCCAAATCTTCTTCATCGTCATCGACATGAAGTTACCAACGAGCTTTTATTTAAAAAAAACAACTAAATCAATATATGTGTTGAACTAGTTAAAAAATGCAATGAAAAAAATGTAATCAGTAGTTTTGGTATTGTGGTGAAAAGGCAGAGATAGCAAACTTTACCTTATATATTATTTATTGGAGGGAGGTAACTAGTTGTAAGATGATCTCAATGAAGTTTGATTACATATGGTGAAGATTTCTAATTTTCTACCATCACTAGTGACATTAATTAATAAATATCAGTGGCTGCCGGGTGGATAAGAAAGTTTAGCACTTACAAAAATCAAAATGAATAGAGGGAAGTAATTATGAGTCTGAGTGTAATTATGAAATTTTACTCAATAATAGTATATGTTTAGGGTTCATTAATGAATGTTACCACTATTGTTATTACTTTCTTATGTGAAATTATTACTCTAATGTACTTAAGTGGTGTTGTCTTTGTGTTTCATTAGTTTTTTCTATCAATTTTGTTTTTCTTACAGGTTACAATGGCAACTTATAAGGATATACTTCCATTATTAATATAAATATTCACGATTTATTGTATGGTTATTAAATAAAACTATTCAGATATCGATGGAATTTGAAGTTGAATCATGTTAATAATTAACCTTATATTTTCATAAAAATATTTAAATCTTTGTACATTGTGTGGGTTAGTGGGATTTTGGACATCTCAGATTCTCAGGTTTCTGTATATCTTTTTTATAATTTAATTTTTTTCCATAATGGGGTTCGTAGTGGCCTTTTTTCATAAGTCAACAAAAAAATCAAATGAAATAAGCACCAAAATAGGTCACTAGGTATTACAGATACGCCTTTTGGATATTACTTATTTATATATGATACTAGTTTTTAGGGTAAATTTAAAATATAAAGGACAACAAAAATAAGAAGGGTGAAAAGGAATCAAATCCATTGATCTTAAATTTAAATGGCTGAGATTAATTTAATAAATAAAAATTGATTGAAAGAGCAAGAAAGTAATAAGTCACATTTGTTTAATTTCTTTCTTCACATGTAAGGCACATGCTAATTCCCTTCATCATTTAAAATTTCCATAACTTTTTCATACGACATTATTTAAAAAAAAAAAATTCACCATAATAATATGACTATCATATTGTTATATAAAAATAAAAAAAATTAATGAGTTTTTTAATTGTGTTTTTTGTTGTTCATTGTTTCATTGTGTAATATGTTGTTTCCATTGTGTTTTACGTTTCAAGTCATTGTGTAATACGTATTCACCATTGTGTCTTGCATTTTAGGTCATTGTGTTATACGTATTCATCATTTTGTTTTACGTTTCAAGTTATTGTGTAACATGTATTACTCATTGTGTTTTATGTATTAGATAATTTGTTGTTATTTTATCATTATTTTTACATATTACTATTACACAATGGTGTCATTAGTATTTAAAAAAACATAATTATGAGTTGAAAAACACAATGACGAAAAAAGACACAATGATAAGCGAAAAGACATAATGGTGTGCGAAAAGAAACAATGGTGTGCGAAAAAAGACACAATGGTGTGCGAAAAGACACAATGGCGAAAAAAGACACAATGATAAGCGAAAAGACATAATGGTGTGCGAAAAAAGACACAATGGTGTGCGAAAAAAGACACAATGGTGTGCGAAAAGACACAATGGTGTGCGAAAAAAGACACAATGGTGTGCGAAAAGACACAATGGTGTGCAAAAAGACACAATGATAAGCGAAAAGACACAATGACGAAAAAAGACACAATGATGAAAAAATACACAATGACGAAAAAATACACAATGATAAGCGAAAAGACACAATGGCGAAAAAAGACACACTTATAAGCGAAAAGACACAATGGTGTGCGAAAAGACACAATGACAAAAAAAATACAATGATAAGCGAAAAGACACAATGACGAAAAAAGACACAATGATAAGTGAAAAGATACAATGTTGTGCGAAAAGACACAATTATAAGCGAAAAGACACAATGGTATGCGAAAAGACACAATGACGAAAAAAGAAACAATGATAAGCGAAAAGACACAATGGTGTGCGAAAAGACACAATTATAAGTGAAAAGACACAACGGTGTGCGAAAAGACACAATGACGAAAAAAAGACACAATGATAAGCGAAAAGACACAGTGGTGTGCAAAAAGACACAATGACGAAAAAAAGACACAATGATAAGCGAAAAGACACAATGGTGTGCGATAAGACAGAATGACGTGATTTTTGTTTTAAATTTTATATAACAAAAATCATACTCATATTAAAGATAAAAAAAACGCTTGTTATTATGATGACTTAAAAATATCATACGAAAAAGTTATGAACGTTCTAAAATGATGGAGGTACTAACATGTGCCTTGCATGTGGAGAGAGAAAATGTATACAATTACCTTTATACCCTTTTTCCCTTGGTTCCCACTTGACACTAGAGGTGTACAAAAAACCCGAACCCGGAACTGGACCTAAAAAAAAACTCGGAACCGGTTTTTCTAAAACCCGGGTTTTTAATACCGGAACCCGAACCCGACCCTAACCGTAGGGTACGGATATGGTATGACTTTTAATGTTGAAACCCGAACCCGAATCCGTACTCGATCTAAACCCGATAATACCCGAAACCCGGTTCTAGGTATACCCGAAACTCGGTTTAAACTATACCCGAAATCCGGTTCTAGTTATACCAAAAACCCGGGTTTTTTGCATACCCGAACCGGATTTTTTGCATGCTAGGATATTAGTGTTTGTGTACATGTTTTTGTGTGGCTGTCCACAATAGTTGTTCTCCAACGGATATTTTTTGTAGCACGTATATGATATAAATACTTGTTTAGAGTAATACCTTTTAATATATCAAACAACAACTAAAAACACATAAAATATATGTTTTTTGTATCATTGTTTAGTTGTTTATGTATGTTTGAATGAACTTTGAAGTTTGTATGCAAAAAAATAGAGTTAGGATAAAAAATGAAGCAGACCCGTTAATAGAAGAAACTGTAGAAAGTGGGTTTTTTTAATACCCGGAAAATAGGGTATTCAATACCTATAAAACGGGTTTTTTTCTATACCCGAAAATAGGGTCTTCAAATACCCGGGTATTGAAGACCCGGTTCAATACCCTACCCGAACCCGACCCGATTATTATTAATACCCGATTTTTTAATACCCGATTTTTTAATACCCGATCATACGCGAACCCGGTTCCATACCCGAACCCGGTTCTTCATAATACCCGATTTGTGCACCTCTGCTTGACACATGGTAATTATTTACGGCTTCTCACACTTATCATTTTTATTACCCTTTTTAGAATAACTTGACTCTCTAGTTTTTATCCCCATATTATGAGAGTTGTTTTATATTATTTATTTTTAATATTTATTTGTTTTTTGAATTTTTATTTTTTTTATTATATGAAAGTTAATAATATACTTATGATTTGATGATAAATTGTTTCTCAAATAAATGAAATGTTATAACCCGGTTTAAAAGCTATATGAGTTTAATGAGACCCAAGACTTGTTTATTTTTATTACTATAAAATTGGTTTTTAATTATAAATTATATATATCTTTTTTTAAATAAATCATATATTAATTTTTAGTATATCCATACTTTATAGGATTTTTATATAAAATATTTGGTGAGATTAGTTTTTAATTTAATGAGATGTTATAACCCGTTTAAGAAATATCTGGGTTTGATAAGACCCACACCCGTGAATTCGGGTCAAATGCATGAGAAACCTCCATTTAAAAATTAAGCAAATCTGGTGACTTCGTATTACGAGGGCTGTTTTACATTACTCGTTTTTAATATTTATATATTTTTTTAGGTTTATTTTAATTTAATGTAATGAAATTTATAATATACTTATAGTTTGATGATAAAAAGGTTTCACAAATAACTAAGATGTTATAACCCGGTTTAAAAGTTATCTAGGTTTGGTAAGACCCAAGACCCGCTTATTTTTTTTACTCTAAAATTGTTTCTTAATTATAACTAATATTTTTTTAAATCATATAATAATTTTTAGTATATCCTATTTTATAGGATTTTCACATCAATAATTTGGTGAGAATAATTTTTAATTTAATGAGATGTTATCACCCATTTAAGGAATATCTGGGTTTGGTAAGACTCACACCGGTGAATTTAGGTCAAATGCATGAGAAGCCTCCATTTAAAAATCAAGCAAATCTGATGACTCCAAAAAATGGGGAGCGACCACATTGCGACACATATAATTTTTATGTTTTCGTTTATATATATTATAGATAGATTTATAGGGTCAATTTATTCTACAAATGGTAACAAAAATGAGAAGTGTAAGAAGCCATAAATAATTGACATGTGTCAAGTGGGAACTAAAAGAAAAAGGGTATAGAGGTAATTATACACATTATATCTCTCCACATGCAAGACACATGTTAATACCCTCATCATTTTAGAACGTCTATAACTTTTTCGTATGATATTTAAAAAATTCATCATAACAACAAACGTTTTTTTATCTTTAATATGAGTATGATTTTTTTTATATAAAATTAAAAAAAATTACGTCATTGTGTCTTTTCGCACACTATTGTGTCTTTTCGCTTATCATTGTGTCTTTTCGCACACCATTGTGTCTTTTCGCTTATCATTGTGTCTTTTTTCGTCATTGTGTCTTTTCGCACACCATTGTGTTTTTTCGCTTATCATTGTGTCTTTTTTCGTCATTGTGTTTTTTCGTCATTGTGTCTTTCAACTCATCATTATGTTTTTTTAAATACTAATAACAACGTTATGTAATAATAATATGTAAAAATAATGATAAAATAACAACAAATTATCTAATACATAAAACACAATGATTCATACATGTTACACAATAACTTGAAACGTAAAACACAATGGTGAATACGTATAACACAATGACCTAAAACGTAAGACACAATGGTGAATACGTATAACACAATGACCTAAAACGTAAGATACAATGGTGAATATATATCACACAATGATTTGAAACGTAAAACACAATGGAAACAACATATTACACAATGAAAAACAAAAAAACACAATTAAAAAGACCCATTATTTTTTTTATTTATATATAACAATATGATACTCATATTAAAGATAAAGAAACGCTTATTACTATGGTGATTTTTTTTTAAAAAAATAATGTCGTATGAAAAAGTTATGGACATTTTAAAATGATTGGGGAATTGACATGTGTCTTGCATGTGAAGAGAGAAAGTCAACAAATGTGGGTTATTACATTCATGCCCTTTCGGCCTTTCCATCAATTTTATTTATTAAATTAAACTCATCATTCAAATCTAGGGGTGGCAAATTATGACCCATGGGTTGAATGAGTTGTATCAAAATGTATAAGATGTGTCAGAATGGGTCAAACAAAAAAAAGAAAATGATTAAAACGGGTCAACACGGGTTGACATTTCTCGGTTTTTTTTATGGAACAAGAAAAACGGAGGAAACTTTTTGGTATTTTTACTTTTTAAGTTTTTGATTTATATTTCGAGTTATAATTTTTTTAATAATTTTTTTTGAATTTTTTGGTGAGAGCTTTTGAAATGGGTTTTGAAATCTCAACTCATTTTGACCCATTTCAAAAGCTCTCACCAAAATATTCAAAAAAAATAATTAAAAAATTATAACTCGAAATATAAATCAAAAACTTAAAAAGTAAAAATGCCAAAAAGTTTCCTCCGTTTTTCTCGTTCCATAAAAAAACGAGAAATGTCAACCCGTTTTGACCCGTTTCAATCATTTTCTTTTTTTAGTTTGACTCATTCTGACCCATCTTATACATTTTGATACAACTAATTCAACCTATGGGTCAAGATTGTCACCCCAATTCAAATCTAAGATCAATGGACTGGATTCCATCTCACCATTCTCATTTTTGTTTTCCTTTATATTTTAACTTTACCCTAGATTTATAATATTATCATCAGAAATATTTATCACTTATTACTCGATTTAGCAAAACTTCTATCAGCTAAATATTATAAAGTTAATCAAAGTATCACACATTTTTTGTTATATAAGTTCTCAATATCTAAAAGGTTATTATTGTTTTACAATCACACATACACTACGCATACACGATTTGGAACTTCTTTCATTTCCTGTCCTTACAAATTCACTAACTATATTCCACCTTAAACTAGACGGCCACGATAATCCTTGAGATACAATGGTCGATTAAGGTTTCTTCTTATTGGATTATAAATTATACTGATACAATCGGTTTAGTGGTTGAATCCTATAATATTCACATTGTTAAGCTATTTTTCACTCTCGCATGACATATCAATTAGCTTGATTTCAGAATAGTTTTCCAGGATGGTTATCTCTGTGAATGTGACGGGTGTGCTCACGAGACAATTCATGTGTATGTTCACTAATCGATTCCAGATCATGTTTGTTAGCTTAAGAAGATTCTTTGAGGCCTCGCATAGTGTGATACCAAAGATTTATTGTGTACATCACTTATCTTGGGCTTATCATAATAAAGTGTACTAAAACTTTGTTTACCTTTACAATGTGGATGTCATATATCATTTTCTTATACCTCGATGATATTACCCTCCTTCCCACTATTTAGTCATTGGGCAAATCATAGTCTAACAAGCGGTCTAAGATGAAATAATACCAGCAAATCATAGTCTAACAATAGATTTCGAAGAACACTTGCAAAGGTTCAAGGGAACTACATAATAAAGCAACCCATTAAGCGCTTTGAGGCGAATTAGTCATGTATGTATGGTATATTTAGCAATAGGTTTAGTTTTTGTAACCTTTAAATTATTTACCATAAGGTCAATAGTTTAGTCTTATAATTAGGTCACACTCGTAAAAAGCTTCTCGGGTATCCACAAAACCCCAAGAAACAATAATTCAAAAAACTTGACGATTCCAACAATAATTTGATTAAATATAAATTAATTGTAGAAATATGTAATGATTTTGTGGAGTTTTGTCCTTGTAGAAGAAAATTGGTGTTTTGAAATGAAGTTTGGAATTGGATGTGAAGTTCGTGACGGTTTGTAAAAATTTGTTGTTGTGATGTTGTAACTCTCATCTTTTTCTCATATCTCACGAATGTTCATCATCGATTGAATATGTCTCATCCTCCTCACTTTTGGCTTAAGGTTTCCTTCATTGAAGATATTCTAATACAAAGGAGTATAGAACTTCCATAACAACACACATTCTAGTTTTGTATCAAACTAACGAGGACCGAAATTCGTTAATACAAATATTCTAAACCCACAGTATAATCAATCGCTCCGGGTTGGTATTTCCCGACGGTCCAAATTGGGTTATGCTCACTCCTACACACGATACATTCAAGCTCTAAAATTGCATACATGATATATTTACAATAATGAGAACCCTAGATTCACTCTTTAGTCTTCATCACACAAAACATAAGATTCGAAACTTCCTTGATGCTAATGAACCAAACATTTTTTATCCACTTTGTTTCTTTCTTTCTCACACGCGTACACACACTCAAAGTCTCACACTATTATACGATCTACGTCACACATTATTATACAAACCACAATGATCACAACTAGAGAAACTATGGCTCTTTTTCAGAGATGGATTTGGCACAATCAGACTGTTTAGCACAAGAAAAGTAATGGTGAGTGTCAGTGGATGAATCTTTTTGTTGTCCATCACTTCCCGTCACGTCACTAGTGCTAGCCCTTTTTGTATTCATTGTCGTTGTTGATTCCTTAACATCGAGTAAAGGGATGGAGTTCTCATTCACGCCATGACCGTGTGGTGATAAGCTTCTCATGTTTGTTAGCAACATACGCTCTTCCGTGTAAGGCCTACTTGCGTTAGCTTCAAGGATTATATAGAATGCAACCATTGGTACAAACATAGCAAAGATGATCTTCATGATGTTGCAACCCTTTTATCCTAAAAAGATAACAAAAAGATACTTGTAACACGTGGTTAGAATAGATTTACAAGCAAATAAGTGTTTCAAAACAAAACAAAAAAAAGGATTATTTTTTTTCTCTTCAAAGCATGACTTACATATAGTCTTTGAAATTTTTAAGGTATTTGATTTGGTACAATTTTAAGATTAAGAGTTGAATTTATAGATGAATGTCAAAGGTAGTAGTTGGTTAATAGTGATTTGTATTGTGGAGGTTAAATAGTTTTATCCACTAAATAAAGTAATTATGATTAAGGTTAAAGAAATATTAAAGTTCCATTTTGGGATTGGATCTAATGGTGGATGACTAGCTTGGCATTATATTAACTAGGATTTAAGTTGGTGGTATACAGTAACAAAATAGTTTCATATGAATCATTTCTGTAAATAGTTCTACGAGAGAACGGTTTTCATATTGTTTTATACTTTTAACAAAAAGATGATTTATGTAATGGTATTTACATTTAAATAAAAACAAACCGATAAGACATAACAGCTATATTTCTAGAGCCCATTTGCTTCCATGTTCCAAGAGTGTAATTAAGCTGGAGTTGAGTCTGAGTCTAACACTATTTGAGCTCGTATTATTAAAAAATATGAAGCTTGACATGTTTCAAAATTTATCGATCTAATTCCGAGCAGCTGACAAACAACTTGACTCGTTTACACATATGGATGACGAATAACTTGAACTAGACAGGTAAACCCGAAACATTTGGGACATGCATTTAGGTATGAGACCGGATAGGAGATTAATTTAGAAAATCTTTATAGGTATGAGACATGTATGAGATTAGAAGAATTTTGGTTAGATTACTGAAAAGATGCATACCAATTTACTTGAACAATACATGCATAAAAAAATTTTCTCCATACTTATTGGGTATGTTTGGCAAAACTAGCTGATAGCTGTGGCTGGAAGCTGATGGCTGGAAGCTGGTAGCTGTAGATTTTTAGACATATTTAGATGTTTGGCAGAATAGCTGGAGCTTTTAATAAAATGTATAAAATTACTAAAATGGAAATAACTATAAACAAAAATAGTAAATGTAATTATTTTGGAATGTTATTTAAGTAAATTAACATATTAAAAGCTTGTAGCTCTTTTTAAACGCTACTAGTAGAAACTTTAAGCTTTAAGCTTTTTCTGCTGACCTAAAAGCTTTAAGCTCCTTGAACCAACAAAGCTTTTAATTAAGTAGAAGTTTTTTCTTAAAAGCTTGAAGCTTGTAGCTCCTAAAAGCTTCATGCCAAACATACCCATTGTCTTTGTCAATGATAATAGAAGAATATACTAATTCAGTGATTTTTTATTTTATGTTTCTAATTCCTTTGGTAAACAAATTTACATAAATACAAGAATAGTAAGAAACATATTTGAAATCTCAACTTATAGTTCTTATGATGTATAGAGTAACAAATATACCAATACCTCACACCCAACTGCCATTAGCGGAACTCTTTAGGGATGAAGAGGGTTTCCAACCCCATGTTTTTTGGCACAAAACTTATTCAATATAGCCCATATATTTAATGTAATATTTCGAGAATAAGAAGCAATAGATAATATATGATTTTTGATAGCACAAACTGAACAAACTAAAAAGCTAGTTTCTTTTTTTCTTTTGGGATTTACCATCTTTATTTGGTGAAAATTTTGATTTTTTATGCGTAATAAATTAATATAAATTTCTAATATTTTCGACCTTCCCATTTTGTAAGTTCCTACACAGCTACGCCACTGTCACTAAGACAGGAAACTAAAATTTAAGATTACTGAAGTCTCATAGTAGAGGTGTACAAAAGCGGTTTTTTTTACAAACAGAACCGGTTTGGATTTTCCATGTTTGAAACCAATTTGACTCAAACCGGTTCAGCTTAGAAACTGGTTTAAGTATAAAACTACTCGAACTGATCTGGACCGGTTCAGTTTTAAACTGGTTTAACCAATTTTAAACCGGTTTAAGACAAAAAAAAACCGGTTTGATTGTGAAATACCCAAACCGCCGTTTGGTTCGGTTTGCGAAACCGGTTTTTTTACACCTTTAGTTCACAGTTTCACACTAGCTCGGCCCATTGAATTGTTTTAAAAAGCTCGGCCCAATTCACATTCACAATTATTATTAATTTTTTATATAAACAAACACTCTTGAAAACTCTGGCGCCAAAACCACTCCCAATTTGTCCGTAGAGAAATGAAAGACGAACTTCATGAACTTCAAACTCCCAATCGCAAGCTTAAATCGATCAATCCTCCATTGAAGAAGCCGCATCACCAGCAGCAAAAGGTAACACACACAATATTAATATTATTATTATTATTAATCACTAATCATCACGTTTCCTTTACAATCGTGTTTTAAATCGTATCGATCTGACGTAACAGACTACGAAACAGAATGCCGCGAGTTTCGGTTTCACTCCTATTACTGTAGAGGATTCAATTGAGAAGATCTCGTTAGCTGAAGCTGATCAATCAATCGTAGTAGATGTATGTAATTTGAATTCAATCCTTATATCGTTGTTTGCATTTAACCTAATTCTACGTATTCGACTGTTTAATTTGAATTTGTTATTTTCGTGACTGAACTCTGATCAGGCTCCGGTTTGCGATGACACTGAGTCGGCTAGAGGCTCTTCGGTTTCGGAGGCGTTTGTGTTTTATGATGATCAAGCATCTATTGAGGTATATTTTTCCCTTCGGTTTACGCTTTCGGTTCGCTTTTAGTGTTGTGGAGAAGTGAAGTGATATGGATCTAAGTGTTTTAGAGTGTAAACATTAGGTTTAGAAGATTAAGGCAAAAACATTGTAAATCCCATAGCTGATCTGATTGCTTATATTTACTCTGTATGATTTCTAGTTTGTTCAGTATGATGTTATTATCCTGCTTAGAAGACCAGAAACTTAATTGTTTGTGCTGTAAATCATCTGATAGAGCTTATCACATGAATGGCATTAGAAATTGGACAACTTAAATAAACATCGGCTAATCATGCTAAATTTTGTTATTATAGGATTTAATTATCTAGTAATTTAGGGCGAAAACATTGTAAATGTTTGCTTCTGAGTACAATATCAGGTGCAAACTGTTGTTCATTTGAAATTTAGTGTCATAGGCGATCTGAGTCGGACACGGTACTATTGACGCTGATCAATCAATCGAGAAGTGAAATGATATGGATCTAAACATTTAAAGTGCAAACATGCATATTTACATCAGAAATAGAATATTTGGGCTCAAACAATGAAAATGCTATAGGTGATCTGATTTATATGCTATTATAGGATTTAATTATGTAGTAATTAACGTATTCTAGAGCGAAAACATTCTGAATGTTTGCTTCTTAGAAGTTGACACAAGTGATAATAATAGTTATTAGGTGAAAATTGTTCATTTGAAATTTAATGCATAGGTGATCTGTTTCAAACACAGTACTTTCTACACTTAGTGATATTTTCATATTAATTGTTTATTAGTGCTTATTTCTCTAGTGTTCCTGCCTAGAATGTGATATGAGCACACGCTTAAATTAAAATTGGCTAGATTGTAAATGGCATAGGTGAGCAATTTCTACATGTTGTGATTATTTCATATTTACAGTTTCTGATTTCTTATTTTTTCAATCTGATGTCATTATCATGCTTAGATGTTATACGAGTGTACACTTTAAAAGAAGACTAACTTAATTGTTTGCATGGTAAATCATCTGATGAAGCTCATCACATAAATGACATTGATAGAAATTGGACAACTTAAATTATCCAGATGTAGCTCGGTTTGTGTTATATATAAATTAAAAAGTTTAATAAAAAAATAAAAATAAAAAATTATCAAATTAAAATTGGCTAATCATGCTAAATTTATGTGCTAATCTTTGCTATGTTATGTGCTAATCTTTACCATATGTTATGTGCTAATATTTGCTATTACAGTATGTCAGTCTGTAGTAATTTAGATTATATAATTTACTATTAAACGATTACAATAAAGTGGCAGGCAAACGGGCAACAAGCTGCGCCGCAACCCCCTTTTGAAATCTTTAGATTTACTCTTCAATTTTTCAGAGCTATATCGCATCTTTAAATCAACATATTTCACCATCATTTATCACGACTCCATTGTCATCCAAGTCACCTGCTGCTCTATCATGCCTAACTGCTGAAATGACTCCATCATCACCAGCATTCACAATAACTACTGATGCTGTGATTCCTGAAGCTACAATAGAAGAATCAAAATCAGTCAAGCTAGACTCATTAGTAAATCATCTAAGGGAATCCATAATTCAGGTTTTGAATTCATCTGACATTGACCCCGATTACAAGAACCTTCTGGATGCATTGATCAAGACAGTGATCGAACACTTCTGTACTTCACATGAAGATAAGGGTTCGGTTGTTGAGCGGTTTTCAAAGAAAGTAAAGCTTGTGCTGCTGAGCTATTTTCTAGTGATGCTTCTTCTTGGTTCTGTTGGTTTCTTTCTACTTTCAGATGCACAAAACAGCTATCATGGCCCTCCACCAACCTAAAATGTAAGATTCTCATAATTCTATTTGCTTTAGTATATTCTGTTATGGATATTAATTAGCAGCCTGATTGATTGAATAATGAATAATCTACTTAGAATAAGATGATACTTTGGCCAACACATGTTTAAAAATTCAATTTAGAATGTGTATGATATATTGTTACTTGTTAGTTGTTACACAAGTATCAACAACATTCACAAGTCTAACAGAACCTGAATAAATGAATGTATGATTGATTTCATCTAATTTGATTGTCTGGCATTTGTTAAAAAGGGGATCATAATATTGATACAATGATAATTTCCCATGTGATTAGTGGGATCTTTTTTCCTTTGGCCAATAGCATTTTATCTTTATTATAAAATGGTGTAGTCCCATTAATGTGTAGTGGGATCCACTTCATTTTGTCTTTTTGTTATGTCATGTCCCCATGTTTTCTTTCCCATTCAATCATATGGTTATCTAATTTACATATAGATGGTTATCTAATTTAAAGTAAGTTGGATTCTAGGATCCATTATGTTTCCATTTGAGTCCCTCTAGTAAGCTTTCTGTCTTTAATCTTCATAAGAGTCACATGTCTAATGTTAATTGCGTTTTACTAGATTGGTTATGTGTGTCATGGCATCAACTTTATTCAATTGCTTATAAACTTAAATGGTTCTCTCTATTAACTTTTATAAATATCAAATATCTTTTGGATTGATTTGTATTAGGTCAAGTTAGCTATACCGAAATGATTAAGCTAAAGTTTTAACAACTTGTCGCTCTAGATACTTGTCGTAGTCATGTTTCTTTCTATTTGTGGTCGACATCGATCCAACTAAAGGGGGAGCCCCTATCTTTACGGGTTACAAATCTTCTGAGAAGAGTACATAAAGTATTTAACTTTTTTTGTAGTTTGACGTTTTAAATTGTTTCCCATATACGTATTTTATGGTTTAAATTCAAGTGAGTCTTTTTTATCTTGTATAACAAAATATACACCCACAAGAATATAAACAATGGGTTTTAATGATTTTTAAACAAATTGATTGGAATGAATCTAACCTACCAATAATGATGGCCAAGAGCACAGTTTAATCTAATTATTGATTTGGATCTAAGTAAACCCACTCTTTTGGCTGGATGACCAATGGCATTATCTCATGCTAACCTTCATTATCTTAAGTACTTTAATCTACTTTAGAACTGACTTAGCTGTACTTATGGATAATCACTTGGTGTAATCCAACAAATCTTCAATAAACATTTGAAACCATTAGTTAATGGCGATGACTTTATTGTTCTAGAATACGCTACAACAATAATTGGTTGAATTATATTATTTATATGTGTATATATAAACGAATAAAAAATGAATAAAAACTCTCAAGTAATATTTATATCTAATTGGTTGTATACACATATCAAACATGAATAAAACTCTCAAGTAATATTACATATATAAAGTAAGTAAATAAATAAAAAACTCTTGTAATTGTCTATTACCTATTAATAAGTTTGATCATTGACTAACAACACACCTACGCTTAGCGTGAAAAATCCAATTATATTCGATTTGAGCTCCATGTATACATGACCATAAGAATCATTTGATAAAATATTAACTACTTTCTACCAGTCAAATATGTGAGATGAAGATCTCTTTTACGTAGATATATTTTCATGATTAAGATGCTGTTTGTTTTTAAAGACAAAAACTGTTTGCAATCTGATTTCATCTGATTTAATATCTGCAATCTGATTTCATCTGATTTAATGTCTGCAACTGAAGATGTGGTCTGAAGGTATGCAATCTGAAAATATAATACTGTTTGTTTTATAAACTCGATATCGTCTGTATAAGTTGAAAATGAGTTACCTATCATATATATTAAAGTAGACAAAAGTCATTTAACGTTTGTAGACTGCTAAAATAATTGGTAGTGGTGTATGAACTATGGAAGTGAGTGATGGTAGACGATTGTGGTAGGCGGTGAACGGTGGGTGGTGGGTGGTGGTGGATGGTTGTGACTGGTGGTGGTGGTGATGGTGGGGTGGTGGTGGTAGATGGTGGTGGCGGTGGCGGGTGGTGGTGGCGACGGACGGTGGGTGGTGGTGGATGGTGGTGGTGGTAGTGGGCGGTGGTTGTGGGTGGTGGTGGTGATGTACAATGGTGGCGATGGACGGTGGTGGCGGCGGACGGTGGTGGTGGCGGCGGGCGGTGGACGGTGGCGGCGGCGGGCGGTGGACGGTGGCGGCGGCGAACGGTGGTGGTGGCGGCAGACGGTGGGCGGTGGTTTCGGCGGACAGTGGATGGTGGTGGTGGTGGTAGATGGTGGGTGGTGGTGGTGTTGGACATTGGGTGTTGGTACTTGGTATGATGTTAAGAAGTGTGAAGATAGTGAAAAAAGCTTATTTTTTAAGACCATAAAAGCAATTTTCAGATCTTATATTTTTTTAAAAACAAATAGTTTTCAAGAGCTTATGTCTGCGCGCACGCGACATAGGCTTCTTCCAGACCTTATAAGCAAAAACAAACACAACCTAAGAATCTACTACTCTAATAAAAGAATACTACTTTATGCCACTTGTCACTCTCTCAATCATCCTCACATTTTTTAAACCCATTTCATTATTTGGATCCAATGTAGGTCATTACTAACCCAAAATAGTCTTAATCTTATGTATATATAAAGCAAGTGTGTTAATGTTTATTTATTTCTTATTTTTTTATATATATTTAACGTCATGTTTATCCTTAAGTAATAAAATGACACTATTTAGCTATAGAAAATAAACATACCAAATGGGATTGAAGTGGGCGGAACATTGCTTTATTATTATTATTATTATTATTATTATTATTAATATTATTATAGTAATTTCAGGTATGTAAAATAAAAGTCAATTAAAATAATTTCTTCCTTATAAATTTTCATTATATGCATTTGACTACATTCTCATAAATTTGTATATCGACATAGTAATCATTTAAATTAATTCTTTTGGTTTATTTTGAAAAGCTAGAATCATGAAGTTATTTTCTTAGCTAAAATGGGTTTGGTCATGTCCCGCTTATTTTTTTACTATAAAATTGTTTCTTAATTGTAAATAATATTTTTTCTATAAAAACATATGGGATATTAAATTTTAGTATATCCCTATTTTATAGGATTTTCATATCAAATATTTGATGAGATTAAATTTTAATTTAATGAGATGTTATAACCCATATAAGGACTATATGGGTTTGGCGAGACCCATACATGTGAATTCGAGTCAAATGCATGAGAAGTCTCAATTTACAAATAATGCAATCTGGTGGCTTGAGAAAAATGTAGAGAGCAACCATAGAGCTTTTAAAGGTTTCGTTTATATATATTATAAATAACTAGCTTTTATTCCCTTTAATATGAGGTTTTTTATATTATTCATTTATAATATTAATATATATATGTTTTTATTTTAATTTTATTTATTATAAGGAAGTTATTAATATACTTAGGATTTAATTATGAAAGGGTTTCACAGATAAATGAGATGTTATAACCCGGTTTAAAAGCTATATGGGTTTGGTGAGACCAATGACTCATTTTTCTTACTATAAAATTGTTTCTTAATTATAAATAATACATTAAAAAAACTGGATACTAATTTTTAGTATATCTCTATTTTATATGATTTTAATATCAAGTATTTGATGAGATTAGTTTTTAATATAATGAGATGTAATAACCCGTTTAAAAGGTTGTTTGGGTTTTGTGAGACCCATACCCATGAATTCGGTTTAAATGCATGAGAAACCTTCATTTAAAAATAAAGCAATCTGATTGCTTGAGAAAATTTAAGAAGGTCTCGTTTATATATATTTAAGTTTAAGATTTAAGATTAATATTTAATACATAATCTTGTTTAATTATTTATGTTTGGCTTGTAATTGAAAGAACCTATGTTTTCACACAGGCATCTATACATCGCTTTGTCAAGATTTACACGTAGACATTGACTAAAATTTTTGATTATTAATAAACTAGGTATATTGACCAACACAACCGCAAACGTAGTATACAAGGAAATTTTTTCTTATTAGTAAATATTTGCGTAATGTTTCTTTAGTAATTCCTATATTTTTAATATAAATTGTAAATTTATCAATAATCTATGATAATTGTATTGTCGATTGTATTTTAATTAATGTTAAATTTAAATTTTTTATCAATTTTTCGTGTAATACACGGGGCTCAAACTAGTGCGTTATAATGTAGTTGGTATTCACCGAATATATTGCATATTCAACAAGTAAACATCAAAGGTGAATACATGTATTTCCTAGTAATAAATACATTAATACAAAAGTAAAATATATTGGTAAATACACGTTAACATCAATATCTAGTTCGACAGATCGCTATGGGGCGCCTTGGTTGGGGGGGGGGGGGGTCACAACGATGGGCCCGCTTGGGTAATTTTGGTGGGCCCTCTCTCTCTTCATCTCTTAGACACACATACATACATATGTGTGTGTGTATATACTGGTTTTTATCCCCCCGTATTACGAGGTTGTTTATATATGATTTGTTTTTAATATTTATTTATTTTTTGAATTTTTAATTTTTTATTGTATGAAAGGTAATAATATACTTATGGTTTGATGATAAATTGTTTCACAAATAAATGAGATGTTTCACAAAAGGTATACGGGCTTGGCTTGATGAGACCCAAGACCCGTTTATTTTTTATTATAAAATTGGTTTTTTAATTATAATAAAATATATATTTTTTAAATAAATCAGATATTAATTTTAGCATATCCCTAATTTATAGGATTTTTATATCAAATATTTTTGGTGAGATTAGTTTTTAATTTAATGAGATGTTATAACCCGTTTAAGAAATATCTGGGTTTGATGACACTCATACCCGTAAATTCGGGTCAAATGCATGAGAAACCTCTATTTAAAAATCAAGCAAATCTAGTGAATCCTAAAAAAGGGGGAGCGACCACATCGCGACACCTAGAATTTTTGGGGTTTTCGTTTATATATATATATATGTATATATATAATAGGGTGCCCAAGGGGCTTTAAACAACAGCGGGACATTATAGGTTGGGGCTTCGATGTTCCCGATGCTCACGTGGCGCTGACATGTCATTGTAAAGAGACTTTGATGCCCCTCACCATAGAAAACAGTCTTATTGTTAAGGAACATGAATCCGAAAGATAGTAGGGTCATCAGTTTATAGACGTACTCAACAATATCTAGTTTGGATTCCATATTCATTATTCAACACATTTAAAAGATATATAAGTGTTTAATCATTTTAATATGTTTAAATATTCGTACATGATGAATAAATATAGGATAATATTGTAAGTTACCAAGCTATGAATTTCAGATTTCTATTCTGGATTGAACTCGTAATGTTCTATTAATCTATTATACTCACTTCGTTTATGCCCGGTCCGAAAACTAGTTACATAACGGCCAATGGACTTATGAAACAATTGGTCTGGTTGTAAAAACCATTAATTATACAATCATTAGAGTTAATTTAGATTTTTAGTATTTAAATTTTAAGCATTTATAACACTAAATATGTCTCAATCCAATGGATGACCCAAAGAGGTCGAAGACATCTAATAGACAACCAATTTGGTATGACAAGTATTGACAACTTCTTCCTAACCGAAAAAACGACTACATTAAAGACAGCCTATAATAATAATAATAATAATAATAATAATAATAATAATATAAGATAATGATAAATTGCATAGTAATGCAAGTTTTACGCGTACAATTGCTGCTTCTTTGTATGTAGCATGTCTAGCTTTTTCTTAATGTAAGTAACAACCTCTATGATTGTGCTAATGTGAGTTAATGGTTTTTAGATTGTTCTCTGTGATTGTAGTCGGGGGCGCCAACCATACCACCTCACCTATTACGCCACCAAACCGCAAAACCTCCCCCGCACCAAACTTTTTGTCCCTTGCTTGCCATCCCACTACCGTCTAAGAAGTCAATGCTTAAAAAAGGTGTGATCCACCCAAATTCAACCAATATTTTTTTTTATTTTTTAATATCTAGTTAAACCACAACATTTTTGTTAAAGCCCACCATCTGTGTGTCAATGATGTAATGTTTTAACTAACTAAACCACAACACATAGTCTTATTACAAGTCAAACACAGTTAACAAAATAATTACTAGAAATATATTGACACGAGAGGCTATTAATTTTGATTATCCGATAGAATTGTTGATAAGATTGTCTATGGTGGTATACTTACTCTTTAAAACTAGAATTATTCATTGGTAATACCTTATTATTTGTCACCAACCTGACACTCTCTAACAGAGCTAGTAGCTATTTAAGTCTAACTACATTAATCATATATAAATATTAACTTGTATTTAATTATAATTTTTGGAATTATGATACGTAAAAATAAACAAATAATGATTAAACAAGCTGTCATTTTCGTGTTAAATTATTGTTTTCATGACCAAAGTCAAGCCCACAAACACGAGTTCTTTATCTCGATCGCTCATGATTCATTATTTTCTTGATAATTGTGTTGCCTATAATGAAAATAAAACAATATTAGTGACATATATGAATATCCCAATAGACAATAGTCGTGATTCATATGATTTGCAAACCTTTTACACCCAAACCAGGAAAAGTAGAATAGTGAATATATGCAACTTTTGGTATGTCCAAGAAAAGACCATAACCATTCTACAACAAGAATTAAGATTCATTGGACCTTGAATTTTAGTTTTTAACAATCAAGATAGTATAATTTTCACAATTCACAATCCCAATATCCCATTGTATACTCAAGACGGTATGATTAGGTTCTACTTTCTAGATCTGTTTTCCAAAAAAAAAACGGTTATTTTTCACAAGGAATGCAAGTTTCATATCACTAGCCCAAACTGAATAATTTATAGTTTCATTTATCGTTTCACCCTCTTAACAACAATAGATTACTACGGATGGTAGATGAAACCGAGCACGATGAGCAAAAGCTTGAAACTTGAAAAATTTTGAACATATATTTTGTATGGGCTTGAGCACGTGATTAGTTTTAAAAGTTTCATGTATATGAAACAGGATGGTATTCGGTTGATTACTTAAATCCACACATATTCAATTACCCTAAGTACCTAACCATAATACCCATAAGTCTTAACATTATACAAACTATATGTTTCTAATTTTCTTGATAATAAAATTATAAAAGTTTAATAGCAAGAAACACGTATGGAAATCCTAGTGGATAACTTTTAACAAATTAACAAATGATAACTTGTTATTAGTTGACAATGAAAATTACGAAAGTTAGATTAGTCAAATGATTATTTTCATAACTAAAAAAAGTCAAGATGTGTTAATATATACGTGAGTCAGATATCAGGCTACCAAATTAGTTATACAATAACATATTACAAATCCGAATGCATTACACATGGGCAAAGCTTATATATAGGGACTCGAGCCCCCCCCCCCCAACACACACCCACCCACCCTATAGTTCCGTAGTGTAAATTTACGTGTCTTTTTTTCTCGAAAATTTACACGTTTCTTATATATAGAATGCTTTTATTTTTTGAATCTTTAAAATTAAAACATGTGAGTTAGATAATTCATGATTTAGTGAGTTAAATTGAAGCTTATGTTTGAAGCTCTATAGAACCTTATCTTGCTGCTAATCTAAGTTTCATCAATCATCCTTAGTGCATAATTATTCGATTACTTGTGAAATAAACCTGTCTTTCTTAATTCTTAGGGTCCATTTGTTCATTAAATAAACCCTTTATTGATGTTATTTAATTTAATTTAAATCATCAAGCATCTTAAGCCTTTTTACTTTTTTCTATTTCTTTTTAAAATTATAATAATTTTTGTATTCTTATATAATTTTTGACACATTATCAATGAACAGAGAGAACATGGTAGGTTACGAATATCTGAGCACCTCTATTATAATGAATCCTTTTAGTCAAAATTGGACCATAAACACATTAGTTATTGGATGGTTGAAAAATTCGAACTTGAGGGAAACATGAAATTATATATAAACATTTTAGATGAGTATACTTGGGCATTAGATCAGATATATGATTTCACATTAAAACTTTTAATAACTTGTATTTTGAAACTTAAAACTTGTATAGGCTTGATAGAATTGTAATTGTATATTTGATATTTAAAGCGGTTTTTAAGATCATGTTTCAGGTAATAGAAGTCCCAACTAGTAATATTAATCACATTAGACCATAAATGAGAATAGTTGATGCACTCAGGAAAATTTGTAAAACTTACATGTAGCTAAGCGGGTACTAGATGAAAAATATAAGATACGATTCTATAACTCTATAACTGGACTTGAAACTAAACTCGTCAAAATTCGAACCGCTACCATCTCTCTAACCTACTTGCATACTAGTTATTACATGTAATTGATAATTTTATATATACTTATTGCTGTTAAGTTATCAATTTTTAACTACCATTCATCCAGGACGACTGCAAACATTCAATTGTCTTTACAAGAAGTCAAGAACCTTTATACATGTGTGCATATATTATTATGTGTTTATTTGGCGCACATTTTTAGAATTCTATAAGCCATTTGCATATTTTCTTATTCAAATTAAGACCTAAAATAACATTTAAGCAAGTTGCATTATTTTAATTAAGCAACAGTGACATAACCAAACACCTCACGCCGAGAACAACAACAATGGCCCCCTCGACAACACTGTTCTAACACCAAAAGAAAATATTTCCCTTCTCCGATCTTTTTTTAACCAAATCAACTGTGTTTTATCAAAACTCGAGTCAAGTATAGACATTTTCTTTCCGTTAAGATAATTGCATTTTGATTGAGTTATTTATAAGGAAAATGAAGAAAATAAGGTAGACAAAAAGTCCTTTTTCCAATTGAGCTTAAATTTCTGCTAGATAAAATGTTTACAAGTCTAGCTGACTCGCTTAATTTTAGCTCGAGAGAAAGCTGCAGTTTGACAGGATGATCAACAGCTGGCAATTCTTCACCTGTTTAAAACATGATTAAACATGTTTAAGGAAAAAACAAATACACTACGTAATTTTATAATTTTCTAAAATAACTAAAATTAGTATGCTAGCCTCCATAATTTTTTTTTTGGTATGTGAAACATACACCATGTATAGACATGAGATATACAATGGTCAAACGAGTTGTATTCATGTTTGACACGGGTGTTAATCGCGCCGTGAATGACTTATTAAATACACGATTAACCTGTTTTACCTGCCCATAATATAATAATTTAATTGATAGTCACTATGACACCAATTTGTGTTCAGGCTTTTTTGTATTATTTGATGTTTTTTAGCCTTTCACATGGCGGTCTCATTATAGGGGGCCAATACTCTGGCAGATCATACTGCTTTGTTTATTTCTTTAACATTCTATTCTTTATCACATGTTCCCATCATGTTTCCTCAAGTGTCTTGTGTGGATCACCATTCACCAATATCATTCATAAGTTTATAGCAATTAAATTTGTAAAAAGTAAATGAAACTTATGGTAAAAGAAATATCGAAGAAAAGAGTATGCCATGCATAGTGATTCATAACCAGTATGTATAATAGAAAGACGGTTTTCAAACTTAAATAATATTTCACTGACTGTTTATACTATTTATCAGAAGTCATATATACATACATATAAAAAGAAAACGAAAAAAAAAACTAAATAATTGTACGATAACTGAAGATTACGTGTTAATCACATGTAATTAGGTAATATAACATGTACCTAGGGTTTCAATAGATGATAACATTCATTGAGGAAGGCCACAACTATGTTCATCATGGGATAGACATGGAGGGACATATGATGACCACAACTATATATGTGACCTTAAGAGTACAAAAGTTGTGGTATGCGACAAATCATACTTTTGACAAATAAGGATCATTGATCTATCCACCTATTAAGAGACACCTCATGTGATGTGTACCATGACTCGCCCATGTAATATGGTCCATTGATTTTCTCATTAAACTAACATGGACTATTGATATGCATTTTTCTTATAATGATTTAATACAACTCACCACCTACTTATACCACCTTATTTACACTAGTTAAGCATCACTAGTAACCAATATTAAGCCACTAACTAACTAATATTTATATATCTAACTTTATTCTACTTAATTATGCTAACACTTTTATAAGAAATAGATTTAGGGATTTGGGAGATGAATAATATGGGCGTCCTAATAAAACATGCCAAAAAAAAAAAAAAAAAAAAGCGTTTCATACAAATACACATGAGTTTTTGTTTCCACGTTTGTGCCTATACGATTCTTATATAATCTTCCACTCTGACATTTTTGAGAGCCTGATTAGTTCAAACGGGCACTACTTAGCATAAGTGGTAACTTTGATTAGTAGCAAATAAGCTTTGTAGTATGTTACTGCTGAGCCATAGGAGATGATAGGAATAAGTCATCAAGTGAAAAGTTTTGAGCAACGGTAATTCTCTAACGAAGTTCTCAGTTAAGTATATCCATTGATGTAACTGTAGCGGTCACACTCTAACGATCATTCGCTTTCACGAAGAGTTGCGATGTTTCGCCCAACCATTGTGATGTTTGGACCCATATATAAAGGAAATCATTTTTTTTCTTCAAAAAAACGAATTAACACTTCGATTTTCAGATAACAATATATCTTGTTCTTGCTAACACTTATGTCTTATCCGATTATTGATCTAGAATAAAGACAAGATACTTTAACCTGAAAATGTTACCTAACACAATTAGAAATAAAAATACCGAACACATATCATTCTCTAGATATCTAATACCTTTCTCGAGTATGTTTCTCTCAAACCTAAAACTAAAAACGTATCAAGATGTTAGATTGTTACGTCAAAATGAATCACATGATACGTACGCCTATGTAATTAACAAAAATTTAAATTTTCTATATAGGCGAAGATTTGCCTTCATGGAAAGGATGATTCGTCCGGATCAACATGAGAGTTCAAACTACATTGCATTGCCAGAATCCATGTTTTATATTTGAAAGAGGTTGACCTTCTTGCTTCTCTCACGGTGATTCACCAAAGCCACGAGACCTTGAAAGCAGCTTTTTCAAGTGTCAGTAGCAGAACGTCCTGTCAACGGGGAAATGTTTTTGGTGACAAGACCTGCAGTTATCATATATAGTTTAAAATTCTGAAGCCTTAGAGAAGTTGAGATCATTAAACATCAACCAAAACTACTTCATATTCCTGCACTCCATCATATCCATATTTGATAACCCACTTCCATGATTAATTTTTTATGGTATCATGTTGAAAATATGACTTTTATTCTATATAAGCTTTTAATACATCATTACATACTTTACATAGCCACTAGCAAGTTTCCAATAAATTAACATAATCAATCTTTTAACGTATTATCTACCAGTTCACTTTCTATGTAAAATATTAGATTATTCTGGTAAAAAGTTACATGTATTGAAGAGGTAGGTCCCAGCAGAGCCCAGTTGGACCCGCAAGACTCACCTTGAAGAGGGACGTCTGCGCAGAAACCAACTGGATCCGCAGGACCAACCATGCTCAGAGACGTGACGTCCTTACGCGCAGTACGCAAGCTGTTCCCGCAGGAAATGCCTCCCAATGGTGAAGTAATCTGCCTGTTCCCGCAGCTGCGGATACAAGCCATCAGGGAAGGCCACCCGCGCAGCAAGGCTACACGCACAAGGCACTTAGCTCTCAATCACTCAGTGTCACCTGAAGGAATGAGCAAAGCCGGGAACAATCCCGCACAAAGGCGGGAGGGGGAATACTCCCGCCCAACTAAGCCAGTCCGTACGATACGGGAAGATCTTCTGTACTGTACCTGACGAGGTATGGGCAAAAGATCTGACCAAAGATACGACAGCTTATTGACAACAGTATGGCGAGCAGCATGCTCTTGTACTGTATGTCACTGTCAGCCGCTGCCTACCCACCAACTACCAGCAGGGCACGTGCGTAGGCCACAGTTGGTGGAACAGGAATACTATTCAGCCGGCCACACCTCCTTGGAAACCTACCTTCGGCTATAAATACCCCAAATGGTATGATCTTATCATATTATCATCATATTATACCTGATATCTGCTCTAGCAATCTCTTAATATACATTTATATTTAAAGAGCAATCTAGTCTGATTCTCACGCCGGAGGGTGGTCACAAGGAGGAACCCCCCTTCTCAGTGACAAGCTCACGGTGTCTGTTTTGCAGGTTATCAGAAGAACCATCTTTACCGGGTCTAACCCCTCGTGGGAAACATCTATCTAACCCCCAGGTTATCCGTAATCTGCCCGGGGTCCGGTTAGTGTTTCTTCATTGGCGCCATCCGTGCATAAAAGCTAGAACATTTCTTTTCAGTTTTTTCAAACTTCTGGAAAGATGGTTAAAGAAACTCCGGTAACCACAACCCCAGCTACTGGGGGGAATACCGACTACACAGTTTTTACAAACACTACCCCGGTTACCCAAGCCGGGGCAAGTGAAGTAAATTTTACGAACACTACCCCAGTTACCCAAGCTGGGGCAAGTGCAGTAAATAATCGCTCACTGGGATTCACCGATACCCAGTTAGAGAAACGAACAAGACTCCCCCGCCAAACACTCGATGAAGTTAAGGCATGGGCGGAGGCACGTCAGAGGGAATTCCAAGCTGAGTTGGACGAACGCTTGCGTTCCGTCCAACAGGCTGACGAATTCGAAGAATACTTGTACGATGACTCGGAGGAATCCGACACCGACGCGAACCCTCGCCATAGGGCAAAAGGGAAGCGTAAGGAAACGGACTCCCAACCGAGAAGGCGTTTTGGAGAAGCCTTCAAACCAAAAAACACAGGTGGAATCCCACGTGACTTCTCCAAAACATTTAGACCAACTGTTGCAAATGCGGGAACGTCCAAATTTGCAAGGGACATTGCGGAAGCAATTGCCCCAAAAAGTGCCAAACAAATGTCCAACATAGGCACATATGATGGTATATCTGACCCAGATGATCATTTGAACAGATTCATAGCGGGGGCAACCGTCAGCAATTGGACGGAACCTACGTGGTGTTACATGTTCCAAATGACGCTTGTTGGGCCAGCTAGAGCGTGGTTCGATCGTCTACCGGTCAACCACATCTACGACTGGGCAGACTTCCAACAGAAGTTTAGCCAACACTTCAGCCAACAACGAAAGTATACCGAGGAGCAATGGACAATCCTCAAATGCATTCGAGAGGAAGATGAATCTTTGCCAGACTTCATCACTCGCTTCAACTCAAAGAAGCTAAGTCTGGGTAACATTAGCGAAGACCTTGTTCGCGCTGCTTTTATTCAGGGCGCGAACGACCCAGAGCTTATCCGCACCTTAACGGGTAAAGATGGCATGCCATCCACATGGGATGCCATCATGACAGCAGCAAAACACTTTGCGGAAACTGAGAGGCAACTGGGTAGAGATCTCCCACAGAGCACAAACCTCTACACCCAGAGAACAAGAGAAGACAACGTCCTTACCGCCCGATTAAATAAAAAGCGGAAGCTAGGCATTTGGCAGTCAAGGGTAAACTTTGACACCACATCCGGCTTGCAACATCGGTTAGGCGGAAGGGATAATGTACAGTCAAACCAGAACTCCAGATGGACGCCACTCACCAAAAGCGTCACCGAGATATTCGCCACTGAGGAGCTCCCATGGCCAAAGCTTCCAATAATCCGACATCGTCACAATGCTGATCGGAGCAAATACTGTGACTATCACAGGACAAAAGGCCACAACACTGAAGAATGCATAGACGTAAAGGACATGGTCGAAACATTTGTCAGAGATGGGACGCTCGCGCACCTCGTGGCGCAATGAACGCTGAGTAGGCTGATGCGTGCAGAACCCCACTTGGGGAAAACACGAATAAAATTGCAGCTTCAATGTTGGAGACTACATACTGCGCAAACAACGAGATCCCGAACCAGGTGCATATCGGCTCGATGGCACTCCCATCCCAACATGGAAGGGAGATCAATTACACAGTTTGCATGTAGATCAATTCCAAATTTGTAAAGAAAAGGCCCAGAGCCACTTCTAATGGAAATGATTCTCCTTAGAACATCGACGCTGATGATTTTACATTTAATACTTTATGAACACTGATGCCGGTTTTCACCGCATACATGTGTGAAAGTCGTTGCGTGGGGAAGGCGGCAAAACCCGCATAAACCCAAGAAACGGCAAACCTTCACACAGGTCAGTTGAAGGGGAAAAGTTCAGTCATCCCACTAAATAAAAGTGCCGGTCTATCCGCATGAATCATGATAGAGGAAACTGAACACTAACCTATTAACAACCGCGCGTCGAACGGTTAATTTATTCAACACGGATATGCCGGTTTTTACCGCATAATTACGTGGAAAGTCGTTGCGTGGGGAAGGCGGCAAAACCCGCATAAACCCAAAAAATGGCAAACCTTCACGCAGGTCAGTCATATGTAAACTTTGGTCAACTAAATGAAAGTGCCGGTCCTAACCGCACAAATCATGAGAGGAAACCAAACCTATTGACAACCGCGCGTCGAACGGTTAACTTATTCAAGAGAATTTCTAACAAAAGGATGAGGAAAACCTACACGCAGGTCAGATATAGGTAAAGTTTAGCCATCCTACTAAGTGCAAGTGACGGTCCTACCCGCACAATCACGAAAGAGGAAGCAAAACTTCAACCTATTATCTACCACGTTCAAAGGTTAACTTATCCTAAACACTTAGAAATTTCAAAAAGATGAGGAAAACCTCCACGCAGGTCAGACGTAGGTAAAGTTTAGCCATCCTACTAAGTGCAAGTGACGGTCCTACCCGCACAATCACTAAAGAGGAAGCAAAACTTCAACCTATTATCTACCACGTTCAAAGGTTAACTTATTCTACACTTGGAAAATTGCTAATTTAAACTAAAGTATGCAAGTCATAACGTTTATAAAGCAAGGAATCCAGAGAAAGTAGCGGCCTTACCCGCACAAAGATTTATATTTCACAATGATTCATTACAAGAATGGCCGGGTAACTACCCGCCTACAAGAAAATAAATCTATACAAGCTAAATCTATCCTAGCAGTGGGAATGGATCTTCAGGATCAGGCTTCAGGGCCACTTCCACTTGGACCCGCACCATCAGTAGAACGTGGCGGTTCAAGGGAAGCTTTAAGGATAGCTAGCCCATCATCAGCAGCAGCAACTTGGTTCACCTTCTCCACCACCGGATGCGGGAAGGCGGCATACTGATTCACTGCTTGGTCGTAAACAGCTTCAGTATCTACATTATACAAAGGGAAGTTGGAAGGCGGGATGCCTTTCTCAACGAACCCTAGACCAAGCAGGAAGCCGGCCTTTTCCCCATCCTCGTGAGAAGCGTTGAGGGATGCGCTCATAGCATCGTCATAAGACGTATCAGCAAAGACTCGATGCACAACCTACAAGAAAATATACAAGTGTCAAAACCTTTTCTATTTACAAAGAAAAGCGTAAAGAAATGAAAAGCATACCTGAGACAACGCTTCTCGAAGAAGCCATTCCTTGGCAACCAGAGCTTCTTGGAGGGCAGCTTGAGCTTCGTTACGGGCGCGTTCCTTTTCCGCAGCCACTGCGGTAAGCCTTTGGTTCTCCTCCCGGACAGCCCGCGCCTGAGCTACTTCTTTAATGCGAGCTGCTTTTAACTTGTCGTTTTCACGACAAAGCAGCTCGACGCGCTGTTGCATCCGGGCCAGGAGAACCCGAAGCTCATTGGTTAGCCTACCCTCCTGGTATCTAGCCATGGCTTCCCCCAACGCACCACTGGGAGCAGCGTGACGATCCCACTCCACGCACTCCACAGGGGTGCGTAGGGTTGTTCCTCGGCGGATGTTCCATCGTGGAACATACACTTCATTGGAATCCGACACTGCAAAAAACATAAAGCAGTTAGGAAAAGATGATAAAAATATATAAAATAGGCCAAAAGAACCCTACGCACCTGTAGGGTCAATAACAGGCCGATAGCCGCCAAACCCATCACCTGAACCCAAGGGAAATCCATCCAAGAAGTCAGGCAGATGGGAAGGAGGCAGAGGTTGGCGAAAAGCCCCATGCATACCTGACGGATCGGCCGTCGTTGCCGATGACGGAGGCATGGTAGAAGCCGCCGCGGTCGCCGCCGCGGAATCCGCAGCAAAAGTAACCGCCGGCTCAGTGAAAGATGCGGTAAATATCGCACTGACGGCCGGCGGTGACGTCATCACAGCTGGAACAGTCGGCTCAACGGAATGAGCAACTGAACCAGTGGAAGCAGGCGCAGGCGCAGCCGCCTGGGTCGTCGCCTCAGGTAGGCTGACCGGGCCTACCGTCATTGGCGGGGGGTACTCCTCCCCGCTCCACCCTGGAATGCGTCAACATCCACGCCTGCACAGAGAAGATAAAGTGTTAATGACAAAAAGCTATGAAGTCAAAAGATAAAATAGTCTGTACTTACGGGTTTTCTTGAGCCTGAAAGTGTGGACAGGCGGGGACGAACCAGATGGAGCGGGCCTTTTTGCGCCGCTCATCGTCGTCATCCGGGGCTCTCCGGAGGTGACAGTCGCAGCATCCGGAGCGGTGGTCTTATCACCACCGGGGTTCCCCGCCACCTCCTCGCTCTCGGCCTCTGAGTCAGACCGAGGCACTGGATCGGCAGTGGAGGCCACCTTCTCTTTCCCCTTCCCGCCGGCAGCCTTCTTCTTCCGCACCAACGGAGGACCATCTGCGGATTCCTCATCAGAACATACGATTAGAGGAATTCCAGCCGAGGTTTCAACATTGAGGGGTCGAGGGTTGAATAGCGCCTTACCTGGCCGCCTGGCGCTCAGGATCTCGTGGCCTAGCGGGTAGACCTCCACGAACCGATCCGCCGTTTGTTCTAGGATGGGCAACTCGTTCTCGTCTAGAGCGCGAGTACCCATCCGAGCGGGACCGTCAGCCTCCCGCGGGTACATGAGCGACTGCAAGTCGTTCCTCTCTGAAATAAACAGGAAAGAAGTTAGAAGAGATTATAAATTAACAAAAAGAAACAGAGCATACCGTAAGGAACAGAGTTCGAACCGTATTCAAGGACGATTGGGATCTTTTGCGCATCCGCATCCTTCCACACCCGGCTCATCCCCAGCATCACCATCCCGGACTCCGCAAACCGGTAAACCGGAGATTGGACTCGGGATATCTTCGCAAACCATTCCGCCTCCTGGTAGTTGGAGGCGTGAAGGCTGGGAAGTGCTTGCCCATTTTTGAACTTCATGGCAAAGGGGATGGCGCGAGCGGAGATAAAGAAGAACTCCCGCTTCCATGAGCGAAGACTGCGCTCGGTTGCGCAAATCTTCAAACCCTTAATACGGGTTATCAACGTGTACCACCCCTGGATGCACCTCCAGGAGTAGAAGGTCATCAGGCGGTCGACAAAGGGCTCAATGCCCAGTATCCGGTACACCCACTCGAAGTGGCGAATCTTGGCAATCGCCATTGGATGCACCTCGGTTAGGTGCACACCGTGCCTCTCAAGGACACGGTAAACAAACTTTGTCAATGGGAACCTAAGATTCCCATACACAAAGAATGCAGCATATACCCCGATCTTGCCTCTGGGGGCATCGTACACCGTCTGATGGGGTTCAAGAAACTCAGGCTCGAGAGACTCGAGCATGAACTTCCTGACGACGTACTGATACAGATCGACAGGCAGAGCACACTGGCACTCGCCAGCGGTACTCTTGTCATCGGCTGTAGATTGGAGATCATGAGAAGACATCTTACAGATGAAAGAAGAAAACGATTTCAAGAGAATGCTTGCCTGAAAAGGTGAGTATTCGCCGGAAATCGTTTAGAAGATGAAGAGAAAAGTGAAAAGTGTGGATTACAAAGAACCCTCTCCCCCTTTATATACTAATCGCAATTAATGCGATGAATTTAATGCGGAAGAGAGAGAAATCGAAGGTGCAATGAAACTATGACACGTGGCAAAAAGCAAGCTGGCAACAACTGTTGAAAGGACGCGTACCATTAATTTCGCGGCCACGCGCCCGAAAAATCGCGCCCACGCGCCTGAAAAAGCGTCTGGAATGACCATGTACTGTCACGTCACCATAACTTCCTGCACGTCCTGACACAGTCAGAAGAAACCGTCGCACGACGTTTCAGAGGTTTGGACTGTTCTTATCCTTTCACCAACCTTTCGAATTTCAAAAATTCAAAAAGATTCAAAAGTAAGCGGGAAAATACCCCTTACCTTGGCAACCAAGTAACCATAAGACGGGTGCGGGTACAGTGTTAAGGCAAAACCCTTCACATACTTAGCACTTGCAGGGAATTGAAGCCAAGAATACCTTGGCAACCAAGTAACCATAAGACGGGTGCGGGTACAGTGTAAAGGCAAAACCCTTCACATACCTAGCACCCGCAGGGAATTGAAGCCAAGAATACCTCGGCAACCAAGTAACTATAAGACGGGTGCGGGTACAGTGTTAAGGCAAAACCCTTCACATACCTAGCACCCGCAGGGAATTGACGCCAGGAATACCTTGGAAGTAAAGTAACCGTAAGACGAACGCGGGTACAGTGTTAAGGCAAAACCCTTCACATACCTAGCGCTCCGCAGGGAATTGAAACAAAGAAGGATCTTCTGGGCAATGCTTGCGGAAACGGAAATAACATCCCCGCATAGCGGGAACGTCGAGAACTACATTGTTTGAAGCTCCAGGATGGAATTGGTGGTTTTAACATAATTGATCACTATGTTCAAAACTACCAAAACCTCATGGAGAATCCACACAAGTGGGACTCAACGCTCCTGACTTGCGAGGAGGTTACAGACATACCCGCATCATACCCAAAGATCAAGCAGGAAAGTCGGGAATTTCTGCAAGTGACAAGGACTTCCGCGGGAAGAATCCCCATGGAAAACCTTAAAACTAAACCCTTTTCAAAACCCTTTGCTTAAGTCCAAAAGTTCACCTCACTTTATTAAACATTCATGAGAAGAACATTGGACTGGGGTGACTTGAAGAGGTAGGTCCCAGCAGAGCCTCGTTGACCATCCCACCCACAAAAGTGGTGACCTCCCAAGGGATGAAACGTTCGAAACCTTTAGGCAAAACCTCGTTGACCATCCCACCCACAAAAGTGGTGATGACTTAGAGATTAGTTAGAATTATTATGTTTTACTTCATTATGTGTAAAAGATGTGTATTAACATTAATTAAAATTATTATATCATTAATAAAAATCAATTTTAACAGAATAACAGGGTTTAGTAACTTATAAAAAAGAGTGCCATTTATTCATTTTTAGCAAATGATGATGTCATATTACGTATGTTTTTATGTATTTTAAGTTATATGGCTAAAATGTGGCTAACTTAGGGTTGAGCAAATGATATCGGGTATCAGTAATGAATAATACCATATTGAACAAGTATTGAAACAAGTATCCTCAGTACAGATTCAGTACCAACTATTTGAGATTTGGGGATCGGTAATGAAATGTCTTGTATTAAGAGCTAAATTGGCTAAAGGTACGGGTCATAATTATTATGGCGAGCCCGCAAGGGCCTAACGATCTTTTATGTATTTTCTTGGTTGTAATTCTAGGTATTATTGCATGTAATGCAGCCTTAGTGGTTCTAGAACCATCAATGATTGGTGAACTGTCATATCCATTTGCAACTCATTTAGAAATATTACTAGAATGATATTCATTTTCTGCATTTCAATGTTAATGTTTTGTTTATGTACAACTACAACGTATGAAACATTATGATTGGATTAAATAAAGTAATCAATAGGGTACTGGTACAGTTCGGAACCGGTATTCATTAATTTTTTGCCAAGCTCATCCCTATGCTAACCCACTAGGTAGAGGTCTATTTCTCTTAGAAAGGTCTCAAGTTTAAACCTGAACTATAGTATATTATTAGTGTAAAGTAGATGAATGTGACATTTGTTAGAAAATAATTACACTATTTTACATTTCTCTTAAGTTATATGACCAGATAAATTGAGTAATATATCAAGTGATCATTAATTACTTCTGTTCAATTTTATTTATTGTACAATATAAATATATTTTCCATTGAGAAACATAATACATAATTATAACAGACAAATATATATATATATATATATATATATATATACACACATATATATATAAACAAAACATAAAAATTTTATGTGTCGCGATGTGGTCGCTCCTCCTTTTTTTGAAGTCACCAGATTTGCTTGATTTTTAAATGGAGGCTTCTTATGCATTTGACCCGAATTCACGGGTATGGATCTTACCAAACCCAGATATTCCTTAAACGGGTTATAACATCTCATTAAATTAAAAATTAATCTCACCAAATATTTGATGTAAAAATCCTATAAAATAGGGATATATTAAACATTAATATATGATTATTTTTAAAATATATTATTATAGTTAAGAACAATTTTATGGTAAAAAAAAATAAATAGGTCTTGGGTCTCACCAAACTCATATAACTTTTAAACCGGGTTATAACATCTTATATATTTGTGAAACCTTTTATCATCAAACCATAAGTATATTCTTAACTAACATACAATAAATAAAATTAAAATTCAAAATATATATATATACTAGAAACAAATAATATAAAATAATCCCCGTAGTACGGGGATAAAAGCTAGTATATATATGTATATATATATATAATATATATATATATATATATATATATATATATAAACGAAAACATAAAAATCCTATGTGTCGCGATGTGGTCGCTCCCCCTTTTTTTTGGAGTCACCAGATTTGCTTGATTTTTAAATGGAGGCTTCTCATTCATTTGACCCGAATTCATGGGTATAGGTCTTACCAAACCCAGATATTCCTTAAACGGATTATAACATCTCATTAAATTAAAAATTATTCTCACCAAATTATAGATGTGAAAATCTTATAAAATAGGATATACTAAAAATTAATATCTTATTTATTTTAAAAAAGATATATATATATATATTATTTAAATTAAAAAACCAATTTTATAGTAAAAAAAAAATAAACGTGTCTTGGGTCTCATCAAAACCATATAGCTTTTAAACTGAGTTATATCATCTCATTTATTTGTGAAACAATTTATCATCAAACCATAAGTATATTATTAATATTCATACAATAAAAAAATATAAATTAGAAATAAATAAATATTAGAACAAACAATATAAAACAACGTCCGATCAAACCATAAGTATATTATTAGCTATCATAAATATTATTTATAATTAAAAAAACCAACTTTATAGTAAAAAAAATATACGGGTCTTGGGTCTCATCAAAACCATATAGCTTTTAAACCGGGTTATAACATCTCATTTATTTGTGAAAAAAATTATCATCAAACCATAAGTATATTATTAACTTTCATACAATAAAAAAATATAAATTTAAAAAATAAATAAATATTAGAATAAACAATATAAAACACCCCCCGTAATACAGGGGCCAAAAACTAGTATATATATATATATATATATGTTTAAGTTCAGGAGAGAAATCATATTAGTGCGAAAAGTTATCTCAACCAATCAAAATTTTTCCTTTTTTTTCTTTTAATTAATTACTAGGGTACAATGGTAAACATTCAAATTTTTTAAAATTTGGAAAGAATTAACTCGCATTAATTAAAGCCTAACACCAATCATAATAATAACCTACACATTATTCATATTAATCTACACAGATCATAATATAATCTATATCGATCATAATAATAGCCTACACATTATTCATATTAACCTACACATACCATTATATTAACCTACACTAATCATAATATTAACCAACACATTATTCATATTAACCTACATATTATTCACATTTTTGTCAAACATGATTTTATAGGTAACAAAACTCTATTTACAACACATATACATACGCAACTAAAAATTTCCCTACACAGATTGATTGTAACATACTTAAATTAATAATCCTTGTAAAAAAATAAAATTTGTATCTAAACAATCTTACATTCCACCTACACACAATTAATCATGCATAAGTTTGTATATATTTTATACATAAAATATGAATTTTAATTATTATTTATGTAATTAAGCTAAATTTGTGAAAGTGTCAGATTAATTAATTAATCTAATTATGTTTGTTTAATTAAATTTAGCAGGTTAAATAACAAAAATTTACCATTATATCCTTCGTCATTAAAACTTTCCATATCAGTTTCCAATTTATTACACAATTGCCGCTATAAATCTGGATCATTGATTTGACCAAATAGGTTCAAGATCACTTCTCGCACTTCTCGAAATAATTTCATTTCTCTCCTAAACCTTCCCCTATATATATATGAAATAAATGAAAGAAACAAATTTAAATTTTGTTGTTATTTTTCAGATATCTTTAATAAGGGGACAGAAATATACTGAAAATCCACATGATTGCAAGTGTTGTGGTGGGGAATATATAAAATTTCATTGAATTTAAACAAACCTTTTAATTGAATTGTATGAATTTATGGAATCATAAAAGAATTACTGTTAGTAATCCTCTCAGACCCTCACACTAAGGTGCTGTTTGTTTTTCCTCAGAAGGACTTCTCCACCTCTTTTGTCTGCACTGAGAAGAGGGCGCGCAGACGTTGGGCTCTGCAGTGTGTTTGTTTTTTCGAAGACGTTTCATTAAAAAACGTCTGCGCGCCCTCTTCTCCCAGAAGTGTTGGTATTATTACTTCTTTAACCTCTTCTCCCAGAAGTGATGAGCCAAGTTGCTACTGATGACTCCACCAGCAATTCTTCACTCTTCATTTTATTCTTTTCATTTGTTGTCACCTTAATCTTTGTTTATGGCTGTGTTTTTCTATCGATTGCCGCCGTCATCGCCGATTGTTACCGGGTTTGATTTACGAACCCTAGGCAGCGATCGTGTGGTGGTGGCAGCTCTCCGATGTTGGGAAATTACGGTTGTTAAATCTAGGGTTTATGACCTCTGATTGTTACCGGATTCGGTGTGGTGGCTGTATTCCGGTGTGGGGAAGTGATGGCTTTTAAATCCACGGTTTCTGACGCCGGTTGCCGCCTCTGTCGATGTCGATTGACATTTGATTTGGGTTTTTTGGATGGTTGTTTGAAATATGAAATCAGGTTTGTGGCTGTGATGATCTAATGTTGTTCGAGTTAACATCAGCTCAGGATATGTGCCTGGCGTGGCAAAAATGCAGGATGGCAGGTACCCTTGCAGCCATGGCACTTTGAACCTTTTGCACCAATGTTTCGATAGGTCTGAGCCTCTTTATAGTGATTATTAAATCATTGATGAATTTCAAGTTTTAGTTTCTTTTGATATTTATAGATGATGGTATTTGAAGATTTTTGAGTCATATATTTCACCCGAACCATCATCGTTTATACTACTTATTTTTCTTTAATTATTTAAATTTCAGCTTATTTTAGCAGTCTGCAGATGTTAAAAAACAAACAGTCTTCTTGTTGCAGACTGCAGAGTTTTGGTCCACCTCTTCTGCTACAGATGTTGGCAGATGTGGTTTCGCAGTCTTCTGACATTTTACATTTGAAAAACAAACAGCACCTAAAAGTACCAAAGATACTTGATTTACAAGAGCATACTCTCTTGATTCATTTTAGAGTATTCTTATTCATTTAATAGTGAAACTTTGATAAGATGAAGATGATCTTTAAAAGCCTCTCACAACTATAGTCACAACTAATTTAATTATGAATAACCCTCATTTGACCATACTAGTTTGTTGAATATTGTGGAAACACATCACACATGACATGTTTCCCCGGTGTTGGAATAAAGTATTAATATCGATGACAGGTTAGTCCTAAATATGCACCACCGACGGTCGATTTGGCCCTCCTGCATGATCAAACACACCTTGCATCAGCGGAGTCGATATTGTCTTCCCGTCTTAAACAAGCACACCTAACCTGAAGATGCCCAATTTGAGCATATGGGGTCTCATTTCAAAAAATGATACGATCAAAGATTATAATTGAGTTTTTTCTTCAGTCGAGAAGGAATCACCTATGACATACAAAAAGGATCCAATTACCAAGGCAACCGACTTTAGGAGACGGACTTTAGGAGAACAATGACCTATGGAAGGTTGAAGAAAGCCTACAGAAGGCAAAGTCAATTTTTAAGTAAAATATACAGATACGGCCACTACATTTTAGGAGGGAATCCGCGTCCAATTAAGGCAAGCAGACCATCCTCGGAAGGTAGACGATGTCACCCTTCAGCCCTCCAGCCTATAAATACGTGACTAGAACTCCAAAGGTATTCATTCCATCCATACTCAGCTTATTACTATAGTACTACTCTTACTTCTCTCTTTGAATAATTTATCACAAGAGAAACCCCCACTAAATTTCATGTCGAATGTCGATCGTCAGAGGTTCCCTCGTGTGGTGAGACTAACAGACTTTAGGTGTTGTTTGGTAGTCTTTTAATGCTTATTAAGAGGCTACCTTAAGTCTAAATGATTAATAGGCTACCTTTTGATGGTTATCTATTAACCATTCAGACTTAAGACTTATCTCTTAAAGAGGTTACCATACAACCCCAAATCTTTCTTAGCAAATAAAAGGTCCATACTCTCCAATTCTCCAAACGAAGGCCCTATATTGAGTACCACATTCTGATTCTCATTTAACTTGTAGCAACATATACCTATAATGTAATTATTTGGCTTTTATTCTTCATATCCTAAACATCGAGCATATATCCATGTTGTGCAATTTCTACTTTAAATAAGGCTACAATTTTAGTCTTTAGTATTTAGGACGATTAGAGCTTGTATCTTTGGTCTGAGCAAAATCACATTATGTGACCATATCTATGTATGTCCATATCTTGAACTCTACAAAGAAGTTATTATTAGACAAAGTAAAATTCAATGTTGAATGAGATATGATACAAAGTTATTACATTTATAATAATTAGAATAAATGGTAATCAGTAGAAAACTACTATGGCTACATGTATAAGTGATAATACATAAGAAAACAAAATGTATCTGTAAACATTCTCACGGGGAACAAGAACTTTACATCTAGATTTTTTGATAGATTTCTTGCATATTTATTTAAACTATAATAAAATCAACTATCATATGAGCGATAAGGGGGGGGGGGGGGATGACAAGAAACGAACAACGTCATATGCAAACTTATGCAAGTGATGGGATCAACATACCATCTAGACCTCCCTTTAGTTTCAGCTATAAACAATGACATGTTCAAAATCCTCTTTACCTAAATGTCACCATCTTTCACTTTTTAGCATGCTTGAAAATTATTTTCCTAGCTTATCAACTCACCAAAATATCAAAAATCAAATGGACACCGTTTAAAAAACTTGAAAAAACAAACTCACAAGCATCTACGATAGTACTATACTCCCCAAAGTTCATATGGAAGCTTAACTACATACTAACCAATACTATGAGACCTATTACAATAATCAGAAAAAACACACACCAAAAACAGCTATGTATACTCTTTGTATAAATGATAGTACATAAGACGGCAAAATTATCTATAAACACCCTCTTCAGGAACAAAACCTTTACATCTAGATTTTACTATCGATTTCTTTTACATTTGTTTAAACTATAATACAATCAGCTATCATACACAAAATAACTTAGGGGGTGGTCACATTACAAGAAGTAGACGATAGAAACTTTTGCAAGTGATAGGATCAACATACCATCTAAACCTCCCTTAGTTTCACCTATAAACAATGACATGACCAAAATCCTTTTCACCTAAATGTCACCATCTTTCACACGCACAAGAATTATTTTCCTAACTTATCGAATCCCAAAATTCGAACACACTTGTAATCAAGAACTCCACACAATTATCATCACTAAAACAATCTCTTTTCCATTAAACATATCATCATCTGAAAATATAAGTTATTTCAATAATAATAATAATAATAAAGATGATGTTGGTGGTTTGGGCGGGGCAAGTAACGTAGGAAGAGCACGAGGTTTAGGCGACCTAATGGGCAATGAGGTGGGCCCATGCCACCACTACCAAAATTTATAAAGAAACAAAAGTGGTGGGGGGGGGGGGGGGGGGGCATTCCGTAAAGCAATGAACGTGGGAGGGCTTCAACTATAATATTTACAAAATTTGATTTTAATTTTAATTTTAAAGACCTGTCCAAGGCGTGCTCCCATGTGATTCCTTCATTTCCTTTATATCCCACCACCCCTTTCTCTATCTCTCTTCCAATCCAATTAATCATATCATTATTCATAATCCATCTTTTCCAATTCCAGTTCGGTTCACAGGTAATAATCAATCTGCTCTTTTACTTTTAATTCTGTTTTGATGGTTTTGTTTGTTGATTGTGATTTTCATTCTGACCGGACACCTTATCACATCTTACGGTGGTGTGATAAGGTATCCTGCACTGTCGTAACACACCTTATATCTGTGTAACGTGTCTTACGACGTGCTAAGGTGTCATATGACACCCAGACCTTAAACGTGCTAAGGTGTCATATGACACCAATCCTGGAATACCATCTTGCTCCTTGAAACCGATTAAAACATCATCGGACATGGATCGTTGAATTTTTCCGATTTCGTTGATATTCGATTTGGATAATATTACAGAATACAAATTTGTTGATACCAAAAACTTTTGTTTATGACAAGTTCCTTTGAATCTACAGGAACTTAATAATATTATCATCGTCATCGTCATCGAGATTAACTAAATCCGATCTGAATAACAAATTCCGTAACGGTTTTCTGTTATGGCGGTTACAAATCCGGTAACAAACACAACAGACAGAGCACGCGACATATCGAAACGGCGAAAACGGAAGAAGATTCAAACGCAATCAATCGGTAACAACAATAATAACACTCATAATTCATGCAACGATAATAATAATCCAATTACGCCTTGGAAATCAGAATGTCAACAAAACATCTACAGCTCAAAGCTGTTACAAGCTATCCGTCACGTCCGCCAAACGTCCGGAAATAAAAAACGAGACGTCCGTGAGGCGGCTGACCGGATACTAGCCGTAACAGCCAAAGGACGCACGCGGTGGAGCCGAGCGATTTTGAAGAATAAACTTAAGATTAAATTAACGAAGAATAACAGAAGACAGAGGGGATTGGTTGCTACTGCGGCTGGAAACAGCCGGTTGAAGAAACCAAGAGTGAGTATACTGCGGTTGCAGACGAAGAACTTACCCGCGGTGCAACGAAAGTCTCGTGTGCTTGGTGGGTTAGTTCCGGGTTGTCAAAAACAGCCGCTGCCGGTTGTGTTGGAAGAGACTATTGATTATATACCGGCTCTTGAGATGCAGGTAAAAGCCATGGCTGCTCTTGTTGAGCTTCTGTCTGGCGGGTCGACTTCCGGGTCTGGGTCTGGCTCGGGTAATTTGGGTCAGCCTCTACCGCGCTTGTAATATTGATACACTCTTTGTGTTTCTATTTTTTTATTTTTACTGTCTTTGTTACTTTTTTTCTTACTGTCTATGTCACTGTTAAAATACATTTTCTCTCCCACTCTTATTATTTGTTATTATTATTATTTTTTGGTTGGAAGTATAGAATTTAGCCATCCAAATCTCATTATTATCAAGAAATTTATATGTTCTTTTGTTATGATAAGTTTATTATGAACATAAAGAGTTAAGTGTCATTTTAGTACACGTGGTTTGGTCAACTATGTAAATTTAGTACCTACTCTTTATTTTGTGCAAATGACTACTTCAGTTTCAAAAAACTTGCATTTTTAGTACTTTATTCTAACCCCGTCTATTTTTTCCGTTAAGTTAGGGATAATTTGGTAATTTCGATATTTTCTTTGTTTTTTTCTTTTCTTCTAAACGCATATATCTTGTAAACACGAAATCCACAAATCATAACATCAAAATCCAAATCCTAAATCCACAAACCCTTTCTCCATATCATCATAGAGTTTGAATTTTGACGATATTTGAGGATTTAGGATTTTGATTTTGATTTTGATGTTATGATTTGTGGATTTAGGGTTTACAAGATATAAGCGTTAAAAAGAAAAGAAAAAAACAAAGAAAATAACGAAGTTATCAAATTATCCCTAACTTAACGGAAAAAATAGACGAGGTTAGAAAAAAAGTACTAAAAATGCAAGTTTTTTAAAGCTGAGGTAGTCATTTGCACAAAATAAAGAATAGGTACTAAAGTTGCGTAGTTGGCCAAATCACAGGTACTAAAATGGCACTTAACTCTGAACAGAAATAGATAAATATGAGAATCACATAAACAGTTGTAGTGTTTGGATCAGTTATGGTGGGTATGTAAAATGTGTGAAGTGAGGGAAGAAAAAGACGCGTTGGCACAACTAGTGTAATAGTTACAATGGTGCGCATATTTACAACTAGCGTAATAATTATACACTAATTGTAAATTGTGGCGTAAAAAAATTATGCCACTTGTAAGCTGCGGTGTAATTGTAAGATAACCGCCATTGTGTTTTTTTTTTCTCTTCGATTTGTATGCTTCACATGATTAATTTCACTTGTATTTGATCTCATCCCAACACTTGTATAATGTATGCATGATTTCTTGTAGTTTTTTGTTGGTTATCATACTTTTTAATAGTGTTTCGGCTCCACGATAAGTCATAGAGATACCAATCACCAATACCCGAGTTCGAGCCCAAAAACAAAATTTCATTAATCCATTATTATGATTTATGCTCCAGAGATTCGAATCTAGAACCACCACAAGAGGAAACCTCTAAGGGAAAACCCTTTGACAACCATACCAAACGTCTGATGGCTATTGGATATCGTACTATACGCTCGTATTTCATGTTATCTTTGATCAATAGTTTTGAAGTTAATGAGGAATGATTAGATGAGCTATAGTAGATTGAATGGAAAGAAATTAATGTTGAATCCCAATCATTTAAAAGTTGTTATTATTGAAGGACTGATTATAAACTTAGAGATATTAATGGAATTACTGCAAAACAAAGTTGTTTTGTTTTGTGTTTTGGAAGGTAGTTGGAGTTGCAGATGGTGTTTTTTAGCAAAGAATAGATAGTGAAACATTAATGTATGTTCTGTGAATCCAAGTTTCCATAGTCAGAGATATGGGTAGTGGTATTCATGGGTCTATATTACCATGTCCTCTTTTCTCTATCTTTCTTTTCTTTCTATAAATGGTTATAACAATTATATATACACACAAAATTGTTAGTGGAACCACATCCTTGGTTGGAGGTGTAGTTTCTGTCAATTTTTCTAATAATATATACATGTATGCTAATGGTATCAAGGTGTTGAAATGGCGTATCTCTTAAACCGGTGTCAAGTCTTGTTGTGAACAAATAAATGTTTATTTAAGGGTAAGTGAGTTTGTCATTAAGAAATATCAGACAAGTATCCATGTACATGCAACAAAAGGTAGAACTATTTCCTAACATTTAGAACCAGAAATATGGTTATCATAACATATAGCAGTTTAGTACATGTGAAAATTTATTGTCACCATCCACTAGCATCTAGGCTATCTGCTCAAGTCTCAAGCCTTATCCACCCTTGTTACGAAGTTGGCTAGTTACATCACACTCACCCAAGATTGAAAACTTGATTAAAATGTGAGTGTATTACATCAACTCATTGTTGAAAATGGGTTAAACGTGTTAACCCAAGTTTTGAATTTTCTTTTATTTTTTACAGTATTTTTACTTTTAATCTTTGGATTTTGTTAAAGTATATTATATTTATAATGAATTGACTATGCTCTTTTTTCTAAAGCAACTTGTATTTGCAAAATTTATAGCTAGTGTGTTTAGTCAAAATCTGATTGGTAGCTTTTGTAACAAAATATTGATCCAAAACATTAGGGAGAGATGACATTTGACCAAATTTACTTGCACCGTCCATATAATCCTTTATTAGCTGGCTGCGGACTGCGGTTGTTTTTAAAATAATGAATGAGCATTGTTAAAATGTTTTTATTTGTTTAACCTAAAACGACAACGACATCTTTCAATAATTTGTTGGGTATATTGAAACATTATTTAAAAAATTCTTTCTAGAATATTTCATTGCAGTTTGCAAATATCTACTATAAATTTTTAGTAATTTTGTAAAAGGTAAGAGATTTATATAAAACTATTTATGGGCAATTTTTATATATTCTTACCATATAACAGTTTACCCTTTTCTTGAAAGCATGTTGATCAATGTTCATTGATGGGCATGATTGATTCACTTTAGAAAATGAGAACATTATTTTTTCCGAACTTAATAAATCATACATCTACCTTGGTTCTTCTGTTGTTTGTTTCAACTTTGACTTAGTGTGGTTGGTGATCGTTCATCGACCACTGTTTTATTCTTCTCAAGTTATTATAACTTTTAAGATATGATCATTTTTTTAATCTCAACTATCAACTAATAGATCATAATTTCTATTTTTTTTGTTAACTTTGGCTTCTTTTGAAGATGTGATATTTCAATGCTTCGTGTGCATTTGTGCATATAGTTGATTAAGAGTAATCATATTCACGCTATCATTTATAATGACTATTTGTATCACATGCGTTTTATTCTACAATAGTGAATACTATCGTCAAAAAATAACAAAAAAAGCCATGTCATCACTTGGCCATTTATGGATAAAATGTTATATATTTTCTAATTCAAGAAAACAAAATAAAGTCTTGTTATTCTAGATAGTTTTCATATCTTGTAGCTAGAAAATAAATTAATAGATAATATTTCTTATAAAATAATGAAAACTTATATATATTGCAATTTTGAAAGATGAAAGGAAATGATTATTACCTTACCTATGAAAACATTTAGTGTGTATTAGGTCCATTAACATTTTGTACGTGTGATGATCTGTCTGTTTAATTTATATATCATTAAACTAATTTATATAACATCTAACATCACACGTGTTTGACGTATACGTTATGTGTTATCAAAAGCACACTAGAGGTAGCTTGACCCAATCATGTGTTATCACTTATCAGCCAAACTCTATTAATACCTTTGCAATTAACGAACTGGTGTCACAAAGTTTCTACCCATCCCCGTAAAAGCACACTACAGGTCTCATACGGTAACAACTCTTAACATATAGGTTAATAAATACTGTATATATTATTAAACTGGATTTCTACGGGGTCTACCGGTTCGACTTGCTTTTCTAAAAGTGTATAACTTTGTAAACATCTTGAAAGCCACACACGCATATATATAACAAAAATGGAACTAGTTTATCAACAAAATATATGGTCTTGCATAAATAAAACATATAGTCGATAAATGAGATTTTGAATATGTTTTTAGAAATCTAGTCAAAATGTTAATCCTATTTTCCGATGCAACCAATAACCAATTCGGCCATGAAAATGGTTGAAAAGTATTCAACCGAATAAGGTATGTAGATAGTTTCCTTTTCGATTTTAAGAACATGTAGCTATATGCCTATATAGTGTGGATGTGATTTAAATGTAAGTTTTACTGTTTACATGATGATTATGAAATAAATGTTTTACTAGTATTTTTATAGAAAATTATCTATACATCACACAAAGTTGGAAACTTGGGTTTTGATAATTCACAATATGACATATCGGCCGATAATAATTCATAATTACATTATTATCGACAACAATTCTAACTTTCACTTTTGTTGACAATAATAATGTAGCATAATCATCATAGATTTTACACTCAATTTACATTTGACTTATACTCAATTTTTTGCTTTTATGTTTCTCAATTTCGTTTATAGTATCAATGCGAGCGTAATCGAGTGAAAGTTAAATATAAATTACTAATGTTTATGCTACCGAAGTTACTATTGACAACAAAAATAAAGCTTATAATTATCATTTGGTTAAAGTGTAAATATCATTATTATTGGCCAAGAGACCACAAAGGTTATAATTAGTAAAGTCTAATATTTCCAGTAAAGTATTTTATACATCATAACCATTTTTTATTATATTCTTGCATTTTTATGCAAAAAATATAAGAAAATGATGTTCAAAATTATAGTAAAAAACAAAAAAAAATAAAAAATACTAGTATCAGCCTCATCCCCTTTTTTTTGGTAAAAGGGCAGTGCCCTTGGTAAAATTAACATAAAAAAAAATAATAAGTGATTACATACAAATGCATCTCCCCCCTCCTGGACATTAACCATGGATAGGGTAGACCACAAAAGAAAGCATACTACCTAGCCCGAAGGCTTACATTTTGAGACATAAAGCTAACCAAACATTTGACTAAGCCTAAACTAATCGAAGAAGCATCAAGATCCTCCTCCAAAAATAAGCGAAGCCCATCTTGAACCAAATCGGAGGCCCAAACCAAGAGTGTTACATATCGGCTAGACCAAACTTTGCACGGGGTCACGCCCCACAAGCCCAAATGATATAACCTGCAGCCCATAACAGCTGGAGCGAAGTCTTGCCAGCCGGAGGTCCAACAAAGAGCCTCATCCCTTATGGCGTGATGATAAAGTTATTGGTATTATCCAACATTCAACAAACTAGTGAATACTGTGGTTCAAGCTTAACAAGTCACGAGAGAAAAAAGTTATATAAAATAAAAAATTAGCTGTTAAAAAAAACTAAATAGAAAAATGTATGTAATAAGTATTTATTAACATATACATTTACTACATGTAATAAATACTTTTATCTAAAATACATTAAAGCTCTTTATATAATAGTTGCATAGTATTTATTGAAAAACGTACTCACGTCTTTAGATTTTCGTAGTAAAAGCTCATGTGGGTTGTTGGTGACCCCACAATTCACTAGGTTGTATTATGTGGGAATCATGTGCGCCCCTAAATGATAGTGGGCTTAGGTTCTTTTGTTATTGTTTTATTGAATTGACCTTAATTACTAGGGTCACTATCACAATACCACCTGGCTAGGGCTACGTGATACTGTTTAACAAAGATATGGGTTAATGAGATAATTAGTAAAAGCTAGTTATCACGTTATGTTACTGCCCTATAGATAGTGAGTCAATTACTAGGCATCCGATAGTTAAACTTTATGGGTTAACTAGTTTTAACTATATTTTTTTTACTTAAAAAACGGGTGAACCCAACCTTTTGAATTTTCCAAACCAAAAAGGATGGCACCGTTATGTGGGTGGCATCGAATCTTATAACACCAGCCTTCATTTTTATGACACGGTGTGGATGGCGCCATCCATGCCCACATGACATGATGGTGCATCCACGACACATAGCCTAAAGATATCTGTAGCGAAGTCATGTAAAGGTGAAAAACATAATGTCACGTCAAAGCAACATAGGTTTCAACCACAAAAACGTCATGAGCTACTAATGTGTGTCGGGCTTGGCTTTCACATAAAAATTAATAAAAAATAAAGAAAATATGAGGCGTGAACACGTGATTGATGCATGGAATAAAATAATCAAAGAAACACTCATAACTTGGTTCCTCACACGCGTGTTCTGGGCATTATGTAGCTAATATGGTGGGATGCGTTAGAGCATTATAGGGGCTTAATTTATACGTGAGTGAATAAATGTTGTCACATCACTATCACATAGATAGGAAATGATTAATTTTAGAGAAATACATTTTTAAATACTAAATTATTATTGAACTTGCTAGCTAATCATTAACTTAAAAAAAGTGATATTCTTTAATATTATAGAAGTATGAATTATGTTTTATTTTAAGTCAAAATGGTCCTAAGTTGACGATTAGATGTGATTCTGGCTGAGGTTAACTACCTTTATTCGATCATTAGTAATTAGGTGAATTTAATAAAATACCTCTCCTTGATGTTATACTTATAGCAAGTACTCGATCTTAGAGATCTATTTTACAACATTGAGTTAGATTATGTAAAAGTAGGATGAAGAATGTATGCAAATTGTGTGAAAGATGGATAACTATCGTAGGATTATTTGTAGTTCATTTAAAAATATCTTTTTTCTAATTTAATGAGCCTAAAGGACATTTGTATTTAAATTTTGGACCCCTTCGGTAATCGAGCTTAATGGCTCTATCATCGCCCAACTCTCGTGAGCGATTTCACCCAAATAGAAAAAAAAGCCCAACCAAGGCAATGTTCCACGACATTATTGCTATATTGACATTGTCTCATGCTCATTCGTTAAACTATTATAAATGGTCTAACAGCATTCTCAACTCGTTCCCTAGTAAGAAAGATTTGCAAATTATAAGGTATGGTTATAAGTGGTTGTGAGTTGATGAGAGAAAAAATGTTATATGTGAAAGTAAAATTTGGAGTTTCACTATTTATATCGTATAAATCTTTAACATTTTCTGAAAATGGTTGTGAGCGAAGGAGTGAAAAAAATATAATGATAAAGGTATAAAAAATATTATTTAATTGAACATTAGAGAGAAAATATAGTAATTTTTAGTATAATTATATAATATATATGAATATATGATAGGGAATGCGTTGGGATATATGGTAAGCAAAAATCAAAGACACATCTCACACGTTTGTGTATTTTGTCTTGTTGTATATTTAATTATAAACATTCCATTGAATTTGAGGAGACCTACCAAGGATCTAGCCACGTCGATACATCAATTAAACAATACGAGATGAATACATTAAATACATAATTTATTGATAAATAAGGAAGAATACATTATGGTGTGGAATAACTTATGGAGAGCATTATTACTATAACTTAGATCTCTCTTTATGTATGTACATCCTAATTATGAGCATGAGCAGCCTATATATAGGCCATGTGCTCCAGTTCGTTAAGTTAAGTCTAATTTGTTATACCTTCATAACGAATTAGACTCCATTCGTTACGCTTCTATAACGAATGGTAATACCTTGACGAACTAGCCCTCATTCGTTATGCTTCCATAACGAATGGGTTTATACCTTAATGAACTAGTCTAGTTAACTAATGACTGGACCTCATTCGCTATACAATCCATAGCGAATGAGCCATTTTACATTAAATAAAAAACCTAGACTATCTATAACTTATTCGATCGCTACGGACACAAAAACCGTGCACTAACAAAATTCGACATATTTAAATTGACAAAAAAGTTTATAATGTAGTTTGCTCATGACTTATATATTTCCCCTTAAACGAGACATCATACATATACGCCATCCCCTAACATCTTTAACTTGATTGTTCCTATTAACCTACAAGACCTTGCAGAAGAAACATATAGAAAGAATTCGAATCATCATGATTAATGTCGGGAGTTTGATATATTTCAACAGACATTAGCACACTGAGATTGTTATATCATAGTTTCTATGTTCAATACTAACAAATCAAGAACAACATGATCATTATTAGAGCATGTTAATTGACTACTAACAACCTTTGTAGGGTTATTCAACAAGAAGAAAGAAATTACGTAGATCCAACATAGTTGTCCTAGAAAGAAAACTTAACGTTATCTTGGTTATGTTAAAGAAACTGGAGCTTAAAGTCCCTTATCCCAATATAAATACTTAACATAAGGGACTGTGAGACTTGAATAAAACAACATAGAGAAAGCATCGTGGATAAAGAAAATAGCATGGTCAAATGTCTTTAGAAGATACATGAGGAAGTCTTGAGCCGTTTGTAAAAACATGAAAATCGTGCCAATTGAGAAAACAACATAAACGAACACTTCTGGAGGATAAATTAAGCGATGTGGAGGCCGAATTAAAAGTGTAGGGAAGAACTTATATAAGTCCATTATACTCGTCATAAACAACCAACACATCGGATTGAGAGACTTGAAGAGATTACCCTTGAAATGGGCTTTTCGAATGGTAAGAGAAACAGACCAATGGCAAACACATACCCAAATTAAGTGTGGCTAAAGGAAGGAAACCCAAAAGGAGAGTAACTAAAATACCCCCCCCTCCAAGTAACTAAAAGCGATCAAAGGTTCCAAAAGGATTGATGACTTATCCAGTCGATCTAAACAAGCTGGTAGTACCAGCCCAAAAGGATTAGAGCGACACATGTGTCAGGATATATTGTTGGAATGGAGGGGGCCCAAGTCAAAGAGAACAATGGTTCAAGAGGAAGCTTTAAGGTCAAGAATCAACATGTAATAGTATTCTTTTTTGTATCAAAGATACCCCAGCCTATATAAAAGGTGTGGATCTTTCATTTGTGCTCACTCAATTCCCACATAAAAGAATAAATACTCACGATCACTTAGTCAATCGGGGTTTAAAAAGGGATCATACAAGAGGTCACGACAGAGGTAGAATATAGATTTGTTGTAAGTCCATTTTACTCGTCATAAATAACGAGCACAATGGATTGTGGATAATTGAAGATGTTACCCTTGTAATGGGCCAGTATATAAACAAGAGAGGCAGACCCAATAATATTGGGTGGCCCAAAGGGTTTACAACTGGGCCTCCGTAACAAGAAAAGGGGTAGACCCGACAATAGTGTCACACCCCGATCAAAGGCGACGGAACATGCCGGGGTGCAACGGATTGCTCAAGAACATAAGACACTGTTTAAAGTGACAATATTTAATCAACTCATTTAAATTCATAAAAACATAACGAGTCACACAACTTGTTCATACAATAACCGAATTCAAATCATAGCAAATAATATATTGTTCATTTTGCTAATAACCTAATAGTCTTAATTAAGTGATTCTTCAAGTCTCGAGTCAACCTAAAGTCAAACCTGTAACATTGCATAAAATAGAATTTGTCAACACAAAAGTTGGTGAGCAATTTCATAGTTTTGAACAATATGTATATAATAGGAAATTCCACAACTTGTATACAAAACAATAAAATAATAGCAATAATTTAAATACTGAAATCGTTAATAAGAATACATTAACGACACCTTGCTATAAGGGGATGCCAAATAGACTATGATTTATATGAAATCGTTAATAATAATACATTAATGACACCTTTCTATAAGGGGATGCCAAATATACTCGGATATATGAATCAACCAACCAAAAGCGGTAAACACATTTGCATATAAGCATATAAAACCAAATCGAGCATTTATTTAAGTAAAGCATTCAATAAAGTTTGTGGTTTAAGACTCAAGTATAAAATATTTAGTTTGAATACGTATGCAATATCACCCCCAAAACGAAAGATGGAAAATAGAGAATGAAAGTACCCACGTCAAGTAATAAACTTGAAAGATTGGTGATTTGGAGATTAACCGGAACGACGAGTTTAACGAAGAAAGCCTAAAAGAAAAGAAGTCTTATATTAGAAAATTTGCCTTGGAAGTCTTTAAATAAAAATAAATGGTAAGAAATGTAAACAATTAAAGTTTAGGGTTTAAAATGTAATTATTTAAGAAATTATAACAACAGACCTTTAGAAATATAAGTTTACTCGAAACCGGGTTAAAGTATCTAACCTTAATATTTACTCAACTATGTTAAATAATAAGGTGGTTAAAAATGTAAGAATGCAAGTTCCTTTATAAAATAGATACTAAAACGGGATTTTAATGAGTGTTCGGGGGGTTGGTTCGGGTCTTGATAATTGGTCAAACCCAAAGTCGACTTTCCAAAATAATAAATGTTATGAGATAACTCAATAAAATTTAATAAGACTTAACCAAGTATGTAGTTCTATTGTTTTAGAACTAACAACGTCCGTTAAGCGAGTGTTCGGTTTTGTCGGTCCAACCTTTGTTATAAGATCAAGTTGGACTTAACATCCCAAGTACTTTAAGAAAATAATTAAAATCAGTTTATAAAGTATTTTTTAAATAAATATACAAGTCTTGATAGTTAGAAACACACTTGTGTGTCTTAAACGAGAGAAATCGGTTTGGTTCGGTTTCCAACTTGGAATAAGATCAAGAATGGTTACCACATGCCCAAACATCAATGAACTTGTATAATAACTTATAAATGATGATACTTAAGTTTTACAACCAACAAGTTAAAAATGAAGTCTTTAAACGAAAGTTCGGTTTTCGGTTCAGATCTTGTTTCAGGCTAAGGCCGAGGTTAGATTTCACAAACCCATAACCATGGAACTTATAAAAATGATTTTAGAAACTCAAATCTAACATAAAGCATGTTTATACAATTATTTAGAAAAACTAGTAAACAAGTTCGGTTTACGTTTTGGAGCTATTTACGGTAAACTGAGGCTAGTCTCTTCAAACCCATAACCATAGAACTTCATAAATATGATAAACAAACTAAAATGAGCAGAAATTAGACATGGTTAGTAAGCATAAACAAGTTATATATATAAATATATATATATATATATATATATATATATATATATATATATATATATATATATATATATATATATATATCAAGGACCACGAAAGTCCTCCATGAAGCCTTGCCTTACGAGACCCGACACTCCACCTACCGAGACCGGGGAAGTGACCACCAAAGGTAACAAGGGGTGTATATTATATATATGTTGTACAACCATCTTCAAGTATTAATAAAAGTAAGTTAATTAAAATGAAAGACTTGATTAGTTTGATATTTGGAAGTCAAACCTCCAAGAACAATGAAAATAACCTTGTAGAACTTGAATTTTGAGAGAGGAAATGAAGTATGAGAAGGGATTTATGAAGAGGAGGGTCTTGTATATATAGGATAAGATTTAAAGGGGTTATGCAAGTGATCTAATGTATACAACTCGAATCGGATAATAGGGTGTAAAGCATAAACAACAGCAAACAAGTTGCTGGTGCAGACTCCCCTTAGCGCGGCGCTAACTTTCCATGGTATGGATGTTAGCGCGACGCTAAGCGTGCCTGGTGGAAATTCTGAACTTTCAAAGTTGGCAGTTTTGGCCCCCGGGGTTGGTTTTAAGCGTTTTAAGGCCATATTAGGGACCAAAAAGGGTGTTTTTGAGACCCGACAAGTATAAAACAAATATGTAACATAAAATCCATCATTTTGATTATATCAAAGATTTTCAGTTTACAAAACGGGTCGGTTTACATAATAAACGAATACAATTAGGACCCGAAATTGACGAATGTCACAAATAGCCCAGTCAAAGGTAGACCACAAGCAAGCATATGTTGAACAAGATTAGAAGAGCCCCAAAAAAGGCCTAAGGAAGGAAGTCCAAGCGAGTAATGAAGATAAGATTAAAGAAAGCAGGTCAACAAGGAGGAGGGAAAAGTATCTTCTGGGTACTGTCCCTTTGAGTCAGGGGAAAGGCTCAAGATGGGTGCGCCCCCCTCCCCCCCCCCCCCCAGCACAAGCTGAGGCCTAAAGGCTTAAAAATGAAGGACGAAGGAGCTGGAGGAAAATAACTAATATAGAAATCTTTCATGTAATAGCCTAGACTTTGACCCCATTATATAGGGAGAAATGATCATTTGAATCCTTATGTTCACTAGGGCAATATTAAAACTCAAGAATATTCATCACAATTATCTTTGAAGCATAACCTTGAATCCTCCTAATCACAACAAACACTTCACTTGTATTAACTTCATAGCTCATACTACCCTTTGTAACACTTGTAGTTCGGTCATTCATTAGAGCAAACTTCGAACTTGTATCAATATTATTGTCGATTCAACTATAATTCCAACATCATACGTGCGAGTTTATTAATATTTACAATGACAAAAACAATTGTGATTTCATCTAGAAGGGTGGCCTAATAGGGCTGGCGTGATCAACATCTAGAATCAGATTTCACTGATAATTTCATTTCACTAAACTTTTTGTTTCACTTTAGGTCTCTGAAGAAAATTAAACCATACTAGTGGGCTAGAGGCCCACAAAACCCTTTTCAACGTAAACATTTTTGACAAACCCAAAAACCACCACGAATGGGTCTACTCTTTCTCTAGTCTTGCTTCACGTTTTTCTTCCCTTCTTCACTGACAACATGTGAGGATCTTTTACCATGAAAACATGTGATATTCTTTAGCTTAGTGCGAACTACACAACATACGAGTCCATAAACCTGTAGTGTGAGGGCTCTAATAAAAATACCTATAAACTAGATTATTACCTCCTATGGTGTGGTTCGCATGAGCCAACATGTACCTATTCAATTCACACAACACCAACTAAATTAACCATCTAATACGTATCCGCCACACCCAATCCTGGGGACCAATGTAGAGCTTATTTTATTTTCAAAACATTGTTACAACTTACAAAGATCCGTTGACAATTAAATTTTTTTACTTGGCTATTAGGTTTTCCACTTTGGGAAACATCTAGATGTGCATAAGCACTATTTAGAGAAAGCATTTGATTTAAAACAAGTAAAAAACACACACATATATATAAAACATAAACCTTTTTATAATTTATGTAAAGGTTTAACAAATATTTAAGTTGACACACCAAATCGCATATTATTTTAAGTGTTATAAAATAAATATTTTAATTTAATATTTTCTTTTGTCAAAATAAGCAATCAAATGTCTCAATCCTTCGTTTCTTGCATCACATATTTTAATGTATGGCTTGGATTTAAAAATCCAAGAATTTGGGCATGGCATGTGAGTGCCAACAAAGGGCATGGAAAATGAAAAGGACATTCAATCAGAAAATGTATGATTTAATTTAAAGTTTTCATAAATCACATGGAGGGGCCATGGTCTTGTCCTCGCCCAATAAAACCCAAAACTTATTACGGAGTAATTTTTTTTAAATGAAAAATAAATTAATTAAAAACATGAGGTAAAAAAAAGAAAAAAAAAACCTTACTTTTAAAAGTGTTTAAATTATTTCAGAAATTATATAATTTCTTGATATTAACAGGATGCGTAAAATAGAAATTTTATTATTATTATTATTATTGGTGTTGTTGTTTTGCCAATTTTAAGATAAAAACTAAAAAAATAAAAATAAAAACCATTTTTTTAACAAAATGGTTGTCCGGGTTGTGCTTTACCAATGATCGAATCCTCCGAAACTTTGATCCAAGTGCAAGCCAATGACTCTTCACATTTAAGGGTTGAATGATCCAACTTTCTTGAAGCTTATTTTATGGTTTGGGTTGTGTCTCAAGTTGAACTTTCGTGTTGGCATGGCATACTAAGTTGATAGCTTAATGGTTCCACTCGCCAAACGACAACTTCAGTGTTGCAAAATGGAGTTCAGGTTGTAGTGTAGGGTGGCAGAGATGGCATGAAGAACGGGCTGTGGTTATTCGGGTTATTCATATTCATGTTTGTGATGAACTGTAAATAAAGATGTTAGAAGATCAGTGGCGAAGCTTGACCAAAATCATCGGGGGGGGGGGGGGGGGGGAGTTATGGATCCAGAATAATTTGGGTCAGCAGTTCGGTTTGGGTCGGGTCAAATTCAAACAATAAAAAGTTTTCGAGTCGGCGGGGCGGGACGGGTCAAACAATATAAAAACTAAATAAATACTTTTTCTTCATTCATTCAAAAGACCGTTTTTACAAAAAAACCAAATACATGTTTTGTTAACAACAAAAGACCTAAGATACTTAAGACGATCTAAGAATGACATTGCAAGGAAGGGTGATTGGTTGACTACCTGGTAGAAGACTTACAAAGCAGCCCGACGACCTTTAAGATCTTTGAATTCATTGATTATGGACTCCGAATCAAATGTCTCAGCAATTTCTTTTTCTATGTAAATCACCAAACTATTCGTGAGATACTCGTCTGACATCTTATTGCGAAGACGATTCTTGAATATTTCATTGCTGAAAATCCCCTTTCTGTTGTTGCTGTGGAAATTGGAAGTGTTAAGATTAACCGAATCAACCTGTCAACCAAATAGTACGTCTCACACTTCTGAGTGTCCACAAGATATTTGCATAGATCAGAAATACATGATACACCTCTTAGCTTGGTATTGTTTGTCATTTCAACATTAAAAACCACCAACTGATCTTGTAAATGAGTTCTCCCCGGCTCTGTAAAATCTTCAGGATAATACTTCTCAACAAGTAGCAAATCTCATCAACATTTATCTTTTTTGAAGCCAAACTAGAAATAAGAGATAACAACTCAATCGTGTGGTCATTGAATCTACTATCCAACTCATGCAATTGTTTGTCAAATGTGGATGTAAAGACATCTACTCGGTAATAATGTTCAAATGTAACATGGAGAGTTTTTTACGAGGCCGGTACCGAGTAGAAGTGTATGGAGCACTCATATCCGGCATTTCTATTGTATACTTGTTGCAAAAACAAGTAACTTTTTCAAAAAATGAAACCCATCCAGTGTTTCTATAATCATTTAGACTAACCTTTGTTGATGAAACTAACTCCATGGCATTATGAATATCTTGGTTTTTCTTTTGTAATGCTTGAGAAAGTGTATATGTTCTTCCAATACTTCCTTTATCAAGTGAAGAATAAACACAAACTCAAATGATTGCATGATCTGGTAAGCTGCATCGGCATCTCCACGTTGATCAAAAGTAGTATGAGATAAGTCTTAAATTATTCCTCCGAGAACAACACGAGTGACATAATACATGTTAAGCAAACTACAAATGGAGTTATAATGGGAACCCCAACGTGTATCACCCGCTCTTTGCAATGTCCCAACTTGATTTAGACCCGATCCTGATTTGATTTCACCCAATTCCAATAATATTATAACCTCATCTTCCTGGGCAATTTGTAACTCATCATGACGCTTACTAGAAGCACAAACCACGTTAATTATAGAAACCATTTGATTAAAAAAGTTGTGTACTGGAGTATTTTCCCTTGAAGCATAAACCAAGGCAAGTTGTAACCTATAAGCAAAATACAAAAACAGAATAAGCATAAGAGTATTTAAGTCAAACCGAAGAAAAAAAATACAAAAATAAACAAGTAACCTGTGAGCAAAGCAGTGAACATAATATGCATAAGGACAAACTTTACGAACACGTGCCTGTAATCCGTTCCATTCTCCTCTCAATTGCTAGCACCATCATAACCTTGACCACAGATTTTTTTTAACATCAAACTCATAATGCAAAAGTTGTCTAAACAAACTTGTTTTTAAGGTTGCTGATAAAGTATCGTGAACATGAACCAAATCCAAGAACCTTTCTTGTATAATCCCTTTTGCATCCACAAATCTCAAAACGATTGCCATTTGCTCTTTTTTTGACTCGTCTCTTGTCTCATCAACCATGACACAAAAGCCTGAATCCCCTACTTCATTACGAATATGCTTTCAAACTTTATTTGCAATGATACTAAGAATTTCTTTTTGAATATAACTTGAAGTATATTTTGAATTATAAGGAGCATTCTCTAAAATAACCCTTGCCACTTCATCATTATAAGAAGCTAAAAGTTTTAGCAATTCAAGTAAATTACCTCAATTTTTAGAGTTACAAGATTCATCATGTCCTCGTAAAGCACAAGCTTGAAATGTCAATCAACGAGCTACATCAATTGTAGTTTTTAAACGTAAACGGTTCTTCCTTATTTCCTCTTCACTTAGCTTCAATAAACGACCATCAATGTGTGTTGTTTGGTTCAATAAATTTTGAGAGAATACCAAAGCATTTTTATGTTGTGAAGTTTTAAGATGCTTGAGAAAAGCACAATCTTTCCCGTTAACTTTTTTCCAATTATCAAATCCTTTAACTGTAAACGAATCGTAACCGTGACTCACGCTTGGTTTATCACTAAATAGATAGCACAAAAAACAATAAGCCGAATGCGTTGTTGGAGAATACTCTAACCAATTTGGCCAAATTTGGGAACCAAGCATATTGGAACCTACGAGTATGTTTCTTTGAACCTTTATCTTTATACTCGGTAAGATGTACCTGGTAAGCTCCTAAAAAAGATAAGCCCGTCTAACTTGTTCCCTTACATTAACCGAATGCTGCCACATTGGTACTCGTTTAGCCGGATCTCTTTCTAAATTGTTAAGATCCACTTCATCTTTCATTGGTTGTGAATATTCATTCTTTTCTTGTTGATTTTCGTTTTGAACCGCTTCATTAGTATTTGGCTCTGTTTGTGGAATATCAGAATTAACCGGCTAGTCCGGCTGGTTCAACTCACTTGTTGAAGCTTTGTGGCATTTACTCTCTTGTCCACCATCATTTTTTTTGTAAAAAGAATGAAGAGTTTCGTCTTTTTCATGATATAACTCCTAACAAAACAACAACAATACGCTTTGGTTAAATTAAAATACTATTCCGACCCTAATTTTAACCAAATCAACCCTAAGTTCAAACAAATACACCCTAATTATAAGTTTATAACCCAAATAAACTATTACCAGTTAACAGGTTTGGCGATTGGCGGGCGGAACAGTGGTAGGTTTGGCGATTGGGTGCAGTCGTGCAGGTTTGGCGATTGGCGGCGGAACAGTGGAACACGGCGCCGGCGGCCGCTGATGACTGATGAAGATGAAGGCGGCAATTGAAGATTGAAGATGGATTGATGGAGATTGCCGGCAATTGAAACGTCGTTTTTTTTCATGTATCAGATTGTTTTTAACAATTTAGTTTAGTTATAATACAAGTCCTTAAAGTTTGGGAATTCTTTTAAAAAAGCAATAACAAATAGATTTCATATAAAATAAAAACCAAACGTTGGGTTCTTATATAACAAAAATCAGTGGAACCACAAACCAATATTATTCTTTGAAAAATGTATTTCAGGGGGGGGGGGGGGGCTTAATACGTATAAAAAAAATTCCGGGGGAGGGGGGGCACCCCTGGCCCCAATGATCCTGCGCCCCTGTAGAAGATGTTTGTTTGCATTTCAATATTTTTTTTGAATTGACCATAGCAAAAGAAGATTGTTTGAATAAACTCACGCCCGGGGCTCACTCCTGTGAACCACACTACCATATCGGCTCACGCAAGAGGTCGTGAGAATGGCACCGCATGGTCTAATGTAACATGAACACAAATTTATTTCATGCATTGACAAGTCAACTTTACTTGGTACACCACAACTTAACGAGGTATATTGGAGGAAGAATCCAACTCTGTTAGACATGATCCGCATGGTGATGAGTCGTACAATTTCTTGTCACTCCTGAAGTTAAAATTTGAAAATCGCTACTCAAATAGTTAATGTGGTTTCGAATGAAAGGGTAGACAAAACATGATATGAGATATGACATGGGAAGTGTCCTAACTAATGTTTCTATAGGTTATCATGTTTTCGTTGATCACCCTAGAAAAACGAGGGGATATTGCTTCCACTACCCTACTAAAAGTATGATTTTCATAAATCTTAGAAAATTTTCCTTATTAAAGTGGTTTCTCACAAAATAGCTAACGGGAAGTAACATGAATCTAGAAGAAATTCAAGAACCACAAGATGCCTCACCCGAAGTAGAACCTGCCAATCAACAAAAAGTTGTTGAAGCTGAACTAGAGATAGTTTAGGTTTGGTAAAATTCCTCAAGTGCTTAGATATGAATTTCTCGTGGCTGAGGACAAAGTTTATTTCGTGGATCACTGAGAGCCCACAAACTACAAAACTACTATTTCAAATTCGTAATATGGTAAATGGTTGGAAGCCATGGACGCTGAAATACAACTCGTGCATGACAACCAATTTTGGGACTTAAGATGAACTTCTTGCTAATAGCAAGGCTATAAGGAGTGTGTGGGTTTTCCAGGAGAAATCGACATGGATGAAAAAGTACATACCTTTATATCAAGATTTGTGGTATGGGTTTACTCAAACTCAAGGAATTTATAATGAGGACACCTTCTAATTTGTCGTCATGCTTTAGCATATTAGGATACTATTTGCCATTGCCGAGTATTATCATCACTGATATAGAGTTAGGGTACCAAAAAGGCCCAAATACTCTTAAGTACCACCCGCGGGTCACAGAGGAACCTCTAAATAGACCACTCGCGGAGCATACCGGATCACCCACATATCACGGTAGAGGAAGAACGTCCTTATACCACGCGCGGAAGCATCCTCGCACCCTCAAAAGTCGTCCGCAGGATAGGATATCAGTCTGCCCAAACGATCGAGAGGAAGTGCCAGCGGGACAGCTGTCACCAACCAATTATCATCTAGAAGAATATCCAAGATTGTTAATTGAGGAATACGTGACCTACTGGCCAATGAACAAGGGACACCTGGCCAGGTTGTTATAACCGTGCCATGGCCAGGGTGCGATCTGTCTTATCATTGGGCGACACGTGTCCAGGTTGTTATACCCATGCACATGAGACGTATGGCTCAACCTATCATAAAAGGACACACGTCCAGATGGTTATTGAAGCTCTTCTAGAAGAGGACAGCTGGCCCAATTACCTTCCTACGTCCTTCGGCTATAAATACCTTATCAAACGGTATTAGGTATTCATTCACTGACTAGCATTCTGACTACACTTAGTCTGTTTACTTCAGTACTTTCTCCATTTACGAACGTTACTGATTCTCACGCCGGAGGGTGGTTACAGGAAGACCCCCCCTCTTGTCCTTGCTGTAACGAGACTCACGGTGTCTGTTTTGTAGGTTCAGGTCATTGGACTTTGGGGAGTTATACTCATATCATTGGTTGTAATTATCGTATCTTACCCTGTGGACTCATGGGATCCTGGACCCATACCCGGGGATCGGATCCGTGTTTCTTCATTGGCGCCATCCGTGTTGGTGTTAGAACTGCATAATTTCGTCTCCGTTGGTTTTTTGGTTCGTTTGATATGAGTAAACTTCCTGAAGGGCCGACGGGAACTCCTGCACCCGATTCACATGTAACTAACACAGAAGCACCTCTGGGTCTTAGTGTTTTTGCACGTATCACGACTCCGGGTGGCCGTGCTCTTGAACGTGTCACTGCTCCGGGGTCACGAATCACTGAGGTAACACTGGGGGGTTTTCCCTAGAAAATGTTACAGCGCCATCCGATCCCACTCCCACAAACACGGGACGTGCCTTGGCACCGGAAGGTTCCAATTTGGGTCAAAAACGAATTACGGAAGAGACTCGCCGAAAACGGCCAGAATTGGATCTGGAAAATGATTCAGGCGATTCTAATATCGCGAGATCTCATCAACGTAATTCTAGATCCAGAGGAGCATTAACTCCTAAGGAGTGGCTCCACGTGCAACAACAAAGTTTGGTGGCTGAAAACGAGAGCAGAAAACGTAATGAACGACTTCACGCTCACACTTTGGATTATGAGGAATTTCCTTGGAGATCTCCTTCCCCTCCACCAATAGTGAGAGGAAGTCAGATTCGTTACAGCCAACATGCAGAGCCGGAGTTTGGCGAATTACCAAGGCTACGCCCTCGTCCTCGCATAGACATCCGGATACCATCTTATTTGGATGAGTTTGATAGTTACGATTCATCTTACCACCCGGAAGATTCCAGTATGTATACCGGGGATAGTAGGATGAGCCCACAGGCGAGAAGCAGTCGTCCGCATGATATAGTCCGCCACACCGAGTACCATAGCAATGCTGAACAAGACTTCACCAAACCATACCGCCCCGCGGCCTTCGCCGAAAAATCAAAGTTCATAGCAAGCATTGCCACAACGCCTTTTCCTGTTAATGTTAAAATACCTACATCGGTAGGTAAATACAATGGTATGACTGATCCAAGTGATCATATCCAGAACTTTGTGGCGGTAGGTGGTGTTAGTGGGTGGACGCTTCCTATTGGTGTCACATGTTCGCGTTGACACTAACAGGGGCAGCAAGAGAGTGGTTTGAAAAGTTACCTGACGGTGAAATTTCTAGCTGGGACGATTTGGTGAAGAAATTTTCTCAACAGTTCAGTCAACAGAAGAAACATACTCGAGACCAATCAGATATTTTAGATGTCCTTCGTCGCGATAACGAGTCTATAGAAGATTTTATCACCATGTTCAATGATGAGAGCCTGAACATCGGTGGAATTAGTAAAGACATGCTTCGCGGTGCCTTCCGCAAGAACGTCAAATGTGATGATTTAGTCCGCACACTTACGGGCAGAGATGGAATGCCAAAAGAGTGGGACGATCTCATGACTGCAGCAAAGGTGTATGCGAACACTGAGAAAACATTGAGAAGTGGTAACTCAAAGTAAAAATTTAAAGTCGAGTTTCAAAATCCGAGACCAAATAGACAGGCGAAAGGCCCTATCTGGTCAAGACTTCAGCCAAGTACGGAAGCACCAAAACCATTTGATGCACGATCCCTCATAGGTAACAAAAACAAAGCGGGACCCTCGAACCGAGGTCCCAATAATTGGACCCCTCTTTCAAATACTCCCGCCGAAATTCTCACCACGGAGAATGTGAATTTTAGAAAACCTCAGCCATTAACGAGAAGGTCATTCCTTGACCCGAAAAAGCGTTGTTCGTATCATGATGACATCGGTCATAATACGAATGAGTGCAGAACATTAAAAAATGAAATTGAAGCAGCTGTAAAGTCTGGAAAACTTGGACACTTGGTAAAAAAGGTGGGAAACCTGACAATGGTAAAGCTCCCGCACGGGATATCCAGGGCCTGAGTAAAAAGCAAGTCAGAGATTTAAACGTCCATATGATACAAGGCGGGTACGATACAAGGAAAAAGAGGAAGGAGTCTGATGATGAGGAATGGAAGAATGAGCCAGTGATCTTTCCTCGTATCAAGGGGGGTCCGAATAACAAAAACCCCTTGATCATCACTGCCCAATTCGGACACTACCGTTCCCAATACGTCTTCTTCGACACCGGTAGTACTTCCGACATTATGTATGAACAATGTTTTCAACATCTTGACGAGGAAGATAAGGAAAGATTAAAACCCATCCACGCTCCAGTATCGGGGTTCGGAGGGGAAATAATGCATCCGCGAGGTGTAATCTCATTCCCAGTCACCTTAAGTGACGGAATTCATTCTAGGACCGAAGAGGTCGAATTTTTGGTTATGCCAGCAACATCAAAGCATGACATTATTCTTGGACGTGAAGCGATTGGTGACTTTAATGCTCATCCGTCCACAGTACACGGTGCAGTAGGAGTTCCAACTTGCACTGGCATAGCAATAATTTATGTTAATCGGCACTGTTGATGTGTTGTAAAACACACTTACTTTCCTTATGATTTTATCAAGGTTTTTATGCTTAATTGTTTATTTTATGAAAGTATTGGGGGTTAAGTGCAATAATTTACAAAGTTTAAATGTTAATTGTAGGTTTATGAAAGATGGTGAAAAAAGAGTTAAGTTGGAAGATTCTAGGGGCCTTTTTGGTCAAGTTTCAAAACTACAACTCAAGGCCCGACCCAAGCCCACAAGTTAGAAGCCTTACATGATATTATATTAAGTTAATTAACTTAATTTTCTGCCATAGAACAGCCCTAAATCCCGAAATTCAGCAGCCCCAAACCCCTAGGCAGATTGCGATCGGCAGCAGCAAGGAGAAGGAAGAAAAAGCTTGTGGCGGCTAGGGTTTGGTGGCTGTGACGGCTGGAAGAGAAGAAGAACACCAAGGAGGGTTGTATACAACAGCTAAAGGTCTTATAAATCCATAATCTCAGCCATATAACCCTAAGTAATCATCTTTAAACTTTGTTTCTTGTTCAAGAACCCTAACTTGTTTAGTTTGATCTTTTTGTTGGATTGTTTTGAAAGTTACTTAGAGATTGATTTGTGTTTGATTGTTCTTGATCATTGAATGAGTTTTGTTATGTTTATGATGAGTTATATGATGTTTAATTCGAATGTATGCTGCTGTCCAAACTTAATGAGTAGCTAATCTTGTTTGTTCTACCTAGGTTTGATGAATATTGTTAGGTTTTGACTAGTAATATGGATTGTTAATGATCATGGCTTAAATTGTTAATGTAAAGTTTGATTTAACAGTAAATTAGATTGTGTTTAGTGGCTGTGTTTTGTTTGATTATACCTAATAACCTCGTGCTTTAATTAATTGAATCGGTTTTGATTAGTTGTTGCATGTTTAAGACTCTTTACTTTGTGTTTAGGGTTTATTTGCGGGAAGTACAACCGTAGGGATAAGTGGGTAAATTAATTAGATAAAATCAGTTGTGAAACACCTTTTTAGAGACCGAGAGGTGATAAGAAGTAAACTCGTCTCATTACTTTTACTTGATAAAATTAAGATCGCGCGAGAGCGGGTTTTGTTCTTGTCGGGTTTGGGTGTTTGAGCGATTAGTTGGTTTAGTTTAAGTTAAGTTGAGTTGTTCCTCTATCCTTGGTTGCGTAGTATTCGTTTCCATTAGGCTAGTGTGTCGGTGAGACCGAGAGGTGAGTCGGCATTAGAATACGTTAATAATTTGTTTTCCCGGTTTGTTCTTAAAATCAACTAAGATAAGTTAGAGTTTGTTAGTGAGACCGAGAGGTGATCTGACCTTCTTGAGCGAACCTTAGTTGTGTCATCCTTTAGAACCGGTGTCGTGAGAGTTTTCAATCCATTGTCTTGTCATCTCCTTCAATATGATTCTTACTTAGGTAGACGTTTTTATCACTGCAGTCAAGTTTCCGAAGTTTTGTCAAAAGTTTTCATTTAGTTAAGTTAAGTAGTTAAATTAAATCTAAAAAAAAAAATCAATTAAATATTTTGGTGAGTCTTGGTTAGAGTTTAGTGATTATAAACGTTTTCACGTGTCTTCGAGTTTGATATCCGGACTTTCCTAATCTGTGCTATACGCGACCGGTACACTTGCCGTTTGTGTGAACTAGGATAGATTGTTTGGTTTTTAAAGCTTAGTTGCGACTTGTGTTTTACTTATATATATATTTATATATATTTTCGCACATCAAGTTTTAGGCGCCGTTGCCGGGGACATGGTTTGAGGCGTATTAAGAACGACTCGAGTTAGGACTTGCCTTGTTTACTACTTGTCTTTCTTATTTGTTTTGTTTGTTAGTTTAAAATAGTTTAGCTAATTATAGTTTCTTTTATTTATTTTAATAGTTGTATGCGACGTACTCGATCTCTAGGACCACCAGAAATTGTAGGATTTCCCAAACCAGAGAGAGAGAGCTTTTTGAGAGACGTTGTACAAAACCGTCTTCCAGTTCATCTACATCCGTCGGTAATACGTTCTCTTCTCCTACTTTTTCTGAACCCGTCATTAGGGATAGGATTATGGGCGACGCGAATCCACCACCGAGGAGGACAGTTGCAGACCGGGCCCGTCCGGTCGATGCAGGCGCGAGATCCAGCATTGCTCCACCAGCTATAGGAGTTCAAACGACTTGGCAGATTCCATCTAATGTTCTGAACACGATTGCTCATTCTGCTCAATTTCACGGGTTACTCCATGAGAACCCACATGCTCATATCACTCACATCACACGAATTTGCGACACGTTTCATCTTGCCGGCATATCCGAAGACGCCATCAAACTCCGAATCTTTTCGTTTTCACTCGTTGATCATGCGAGTCTGTGGCTTGAGTCCCTCCCACAGGGATCCATTGCTACTTGGGCTGCCATGCAGACCCAATTTCTTGAAAAATACGATCCTCTGGCTAAGGCCGCTCGTTTGCGTAACCAAATTCATTCTTTCCAGATAGAGGACACCGAGAGCTTCTACGAGGCGTGGTAAAGGTTCAAAAATCTACTTGCGTTATGTCCAAACCACGGCCTACAAGACTGGGCGGTTGTTGAGAAGTTCTACAACGGAGTGACGTACGCAACTCAAAGTATGCTCGACACAGCTGCAGGAGGTAACCTACTGACAACGAAGGATACGGATGAGTGCATTGCCTTGTTTAACGGTTTAGCCATGAGTGAATACCAGCGACCACCAGTTAAGAGTACCAAAACTGTCGATTCCCTATCACGCGACATGCATTCGGTCGACACGAGCACCGCACTTGCGGCACAAGTTGAAGCGTTAGCAAAGATCGCGAAGGACTTGCATGTGAGAAGTAAGTTATGCGAGATCTGTAGAAGGGGACATGATACTGTTCAGTGCCCCGTAGGTTTCCAGGAGGAGGCAGTCGACTTCATTAATAATCAAAACCGAAATTAACATTCTTTCAATTCTTATAACTCGGGGTGGAGAGGTAACCAAAATTCCAACTGGAGGAACGGAAACCAGTCCGGCTTCCAGCAACGTCAGAGCCTATTCCAGGATTCCGGTGAGAGAACGAGTAGTGGGGAGAAAAAGCCCACGTTAGAGGAGATGATGGCACAGCAGACACAGATGCTGTCGCAACTCATAACTCGAGAGGACTACCATCACAAAGAAACTCAAGAGAAATTCCGGGAGCACGAGTCATTCATGAGAAATCAAGGAGCGTCAATTCAAAATCTTGAGCGTCAGATAGGAGAGATAGCAAGTCGTCTAAATGAGAGGTCGCCAGGTACACTTCCAAGTAACACTGAACAAAATCCGATGGCGTTCGCGAAGGCTGTGACGACAAGGAGCGGTGCAGGGGCACGTAGCGAGCCTGTGATTCAAGAGGCGACGAGAGGAGTCGTTAACGAGCATGCGGTAGATGTAGAGGAGCAGGTAGACGAGGAGATTCAGTTGGAGTCTCCACCGGCAAAGATGCATCAGAGGCACAGCCCCGGAAGTTTAGCACAGGCCGAGAACCAACCATTACCAAGCACACCACCGAGAGTCTACAAACCTAGACTCCCATATCCCGGGAGAGTCCGTAGGGATAGAGACGAGGAGCAGAACTCCAAATTTCTTGATCTTCTGAAGCAACTTCATCTTAATATTCCTTTCCTTGAGGCACTTACGCAAATGCCCAAATACGCAAAGTTTCTTAAGGATATTCTTTCGAACAAAGAGAAGTTAGCCGAAGTCTCTTCCATTCCTCTGAGTGCTGGTTGCTCTGCAGTCTTGCAGAGAAAGTTACCAGAAAAGATGTCCGATCCTGGGAGTTTCACAATTCCCTGCATCTTGAGTGATAATACGGTCGTCCATGCGCTGGCAGATCTTGGTGCCAGTATTAATCTCATGCCATATTCCGTGTATCGCAAGTTGGGTCTAGGCGAACCGAGGCCTACCCGTATGAGTATCCAGCTTGCTGATCGTTCTATGAAATACCCCTGAGGGGTAGTCGAGAACATGCTTGTTCGTGTCGACAAGTTCATCTTCCCTGTGGACTTTGTCATCCTGGACATGAACGATGACGATAGTGTCCCACTCATCTTGGGCCGACCATTCCTTGCCACTGCACAGGCATTGATCGATGTCTGCGAGGGTAAATTAATCTTAAGAGTTGGGGATGAGAACGTCACCTTTGACGTTCGACAATCACTGAAACATTCCAAGTCTGCTGATGACTCCTTATACTTCATTGATACCATCATGGAGCATGTCGGGGAGTTTCTAAGCGAAATTTCTGGAGGGTCTGCCTCCGACACCCAGATTCTCAATAGGGAGATTCCGGAGATTGAAATGGTTGCCGTGAACAATCAGTCCTTAGATGACGACACCGAGTCGCATGTTCCTAAATCTGGCGTGTCTGCTGAGATAGTGCGAGACGATCCGATGGACCGACCTTCGGTCGAGATTCCTCCTCCTTCCTTAGAGCTTAAGGATATACCTTCCCACCTTGAGTATGCATTTTTAGATGAAGAGAGGAAGCTTCCGGTTATCATTACATCTGCTTTGACCGAGGTCGAGAAGGAGAAGTTGTTGAGGGTGCTACGAGAGCACAAGGAGGCTATTGCATGGAAGATTATCGACATCAAGGGTATCAACCCTTCGTTTTGCACTCATAAAATCCTCATGAAGGAAAATTTGAAAACTGTTGTCCAGCCGCAACGTCGGCTTAATCCGAAAATGCAAGAGGTCGTAAAGAAGGAGATCATTAAACTCCTTGATGCGGGGATCATTTTCCCCAATTCTGATAGTGCTTGGGTGAGTCCAGTCGAAGTGGTTCCTAAAAAGGGTGGCATGACTGTCGTCACAAACGAGAGGAACGAGCTTATTCCCACGAGGACTGTGACGGGATGAGTCTGCATCGACTAATGCCGACTGAATGATGCCACCAGGAAAGACCGCTTTCCTCTCTCATTCATTGATCAGATGTTAGAGCGTTTAGCAGGTCAGCATTACTACTGCTTCCTAGATGGTTTCTCCGGGTACTTCCAGGTTCCGATAGCTCCCGACGACCAGGAGAAAACCACTTTCACCTGTCCTTACGGAACGTTTGCTTACAAACGTATGCCGTTCGGACTTTGTAACGCTCCGGCCACATTCCAGAGGTGTATGGTGGCCATTTTCCATGATATGATCGAGGACTCCATGGAGGTGTTCATGGACGATTTTTCCGTATTTGGGAGTTCATTCGATCATTGTTTATCAAATCTCGAGAGGATGATGTCCCGCTGCGTTGACACCAACCTAGTCCTTAACTGGGAGAAGTGTCATTTCATGGTTCGCGAGGGCATTGTTCTAGGTCATCGGATCTCAAGTGCGGGGATAGAGGTTGACCGGGAAAAGGTCGAGACCATTTCTAATCTTCCCCCGCCTACTTCTGTGAGATCAATTCGTAGCTTTCTAGGTCATGCCGGGTTCTACCGCCGGTTCATCAAAGATTTTTCTAAAATCGCGAGACCCATGACCAAACTTTTGGAGAAGGATGCTCCATTTGTTTTTTCTGAGCAGTGTATCAAGGCGTTCGATCTTCTAAAAGACAAACTCGTTAACGCCCCGATCAAGGTTGCTCCCGACTGGTCGTTACCATTCGAATTGATGTGTGACGCGAGCGACTTCGCAGTCGGAGCGGTTCTTGGACAACGGAAAGATAAACATTTCCATCCGATCTACTATGCGAGCCGGACCTTAAATGGCGCACAAGAAAGCTATACCACCACCGAAAAAGAGCTTTTAGCTGTGGTGTTCGCTTTCGACAAATTTAGGTCCTATCAGGTTTTGTCCAAAACGATTGTTTATACGGATCATGCCACTATTATATATCTTTTCAGCAAGCAGGATGCTAAGCCTCATCTTATCCGATGGATCTTGTTGCTTCAAGAGTTCGATATAGAGATCCGTGATAAAAAGGGGGTCGAGAATGTGGCGGCTAATCATCTTTCACGTTTAGAGGGAGTTGATTTAGGAGATTCGGGAGTTAGGATCGACGATCGTTTTCCGACGGAGAGTCTGATGTTTGTTACTGCACAAGAGGAAGGTTTTCCATGGTTTGCTGATTTCGCGAACTATCTCGCTGACGGATACCTCCCAAAGATCCTTACCAGCAAAAGAAGAAATTCTTTGCTGACATCAAATTTTACCTTTGGGACGATCCATATCTTTTCCGCATTGGTGCTGATCAGCTTATTAGAAGGTGTGTAGATGTCAAGGAAGGATGGAAAATTTTGAGCCATTGTCATGTGGGACCGACTGGAGGTCACCACGGTGTGAGTTCTACGGCAAAGAAAGTCTTTGATTCTGGTTTTTACTGGCCGTCTATCTTTATGGATGCTCATCTGTTCGTTAAGAGTTGTGATCGTTGCTAGCGTGTCGGCAACATTTCTTCGCGAAACGAAATGCCCCAGAATGCCATTCAAGTTTGTGAGGTTTTTGATATTTGGGGTATTGATTTCATGGGACCGTTTCCATCTTCGCGTGGAAACAAATACATAATCGTGGCCGTCGATTACGTGTCTAAGTGGGTTGAGGCCAAAGCTCTACCCACCAATGATGCCCGAGTGGTATTCCGTTTTCTAAAAGTCTATTTGCTCGTTTTGGAGTCCCGAAAGCCTTGATCAGTGATCTAGGTACTCACTTTTGCAACTTGCAGATGGATAAGGCGTTGAAGCGTTATGGGGTCACCCATCAGCTTGCGACCGCTTACCACCCACAGACTAGTGGGCAGGTAGAAGTGAGTAATCGGGTAATCAAACTTATTCTCGAGAAAACGGTTGGTTCAAATCGTCGGGATTGGTCCGACCAATTAGATGACGCTTTGTGGGCCTTCCGTACAGCCTACAAGACTCCGACTGGTTCCCCACCATTTCGGATGATTTATGGGAAGGCCTGTCATCTTCCTGTTGAATTGAAACACCGCGCTCCATGGGCCCTTCAAAGGGTTAATCTTGATTTACCCACCGCAGAGGGTAATCGTTTCCATCAATTACACGAATTAGAGGAGCTCCGGGATCACGCATACGCACAATCATTTCGATATATGGAGCATACGAAGGAACTGCATGACAGGAAATTGAAGGGTAATAAGCAGTTTAAGTGTGGGGATAAGGTTTTATTGTATAACTCACGATTGAGGTTATTCCCGGGAAAGTTGAAATCCCGATGGTCGGGACCGTTCACGGTCACTGAGGTTTTCCCGTATGGCACCATTGAGATACAAGATCGAAGCGGGAGGTTTAAGGTGAACGGCCATAGATTGAAGCACTACATAGGAGAGCCGATAACTGATCAGACAGTCGAGGTGTTTTACCTTGACTCATTCACCGAGGAATAGGCGTGACGGATGCATCACTCGGGAGACAGCCCGAGTTGTAGAGTTTGTATTATGATTCTCTTTATTATCTGTTTTTATTTGTTTTATTTTTATTTATATTTATAAAAACATAAAAAATAAATTTCAAAAACACAAAAATATGTTTATTTTTTTATGTTTTTGTTTTCTGTTTTGTACGCCGCTACATGCGAGCGAGTTTGAGTTTTTACAGGTATTATTATGCGCATGGTAGCTCTGATGGCGTTTTATAACTGGTTCACCAGAGGTTGCGGCCGCAAATGAAATGCTATACGGTCGTTCGTTCGAGTCATACACAGCTGATGAAGAATCTGCATCTAAACCAGGGGAGTAACCCGTTCTCTATTTTAATTTCTGTTCTTTCAAGTTTTTAATTTTATGCTTTACGTTTTATTTTTATTTTATTTCTTTTCCTTGTTCTCATCGAGGACGATTTCGTTCTAAGTGTGGGGATGGGAATTTATTTAACTTAGTTGTAGAAAAAAAATTTTAAAAATAAAAAGTTTTCACTTGTTTTTCGTTTTCGTACGTTATTTAAAAAAAATGTCCATTGTTTTTAGTTTCTTTTGCATTAAAGTGGGATATGATGATATTTATCGGAAATCGGTTTTTTAAACTACTAATAATATGAGATAAATAAAAGAAAACGCACTTAACTTGGGATGTGTCGGTAGGCTCAGCCTTGAAAATGAAAGGGAAAATTTGATAAAACGGTTAAAACGGAAATCTTTTGTGGGTAAAGCGTTTTGTACGTGGAAAATAAGCAATGAAGGGTCGGGCCATACTCAAGCCTCAAATTTTGGTATGAAAAAGTGGAAGTATCGTGAGTTTTTAAAAATTTGAATACGTTATCATATGATGCTTGGGTAGGTTTAACGTTAGAGTATGCCGTGTAGTCTGTGATATAAATCTTAAACTGCTAGTTTAGTGTTTTACACCTCATTGGCGTGTGGTTTTATAACCTTAAATCCTGTATTGATGGGATGCTTCGGGTCCGGAGACCATGGGTCTGTATGCAATCTATTCATTTGGGTATTCACAATCCCTAAGTGGGGTTGTGGATATTTAAAATAAAGCCAAAGAGCAAACCCTTATAAGTCTATAAACATGATTACAAAAAGTACAAAAGTACAAATACACTACAGACTTGATCATCCACGCTGTTAGCCATGTGGGGTCCCTTTGCTCGCGTCTCATTACCATTAAGAAACGGACCACAAGGGACACGCTACATGTAAGCCCTACAGATGAAATTTTGCATACTCACCTATGGTGATGGATTTGGGGTATTGCTTGATAACGGGGGTATGTCATGTTGTGGGGAACACTAGCTATTAATAAATTGAACCTTAATCGTATCTAATGGTTGCTTGGTAGACTTTGATGCTTAAGCTTAGGTGGATAAACAATACCCTTGATCGTCTTGACTATTCATAAATATTGAGCAACAAAGTTTTAATTATGCTAATTTTAAGGTTTAAGTCAAGTTGGGGTGGTCTGGTCCGGTAAAAGCTGAAAATAAGCAGGTCTTAATTGTGTAAACCCCTAAGTAATATTATTGTCGGATCTTATTTGTCCCGGTAAAGATTAAGGCATGGGTTTAGGTGGACAACAATATCGATGATCGCGGTTTTTGCGTTTTTCTGAGCTTTAAAATCTAACCTATATGTTTGATTTGACTTTGATTTTCCGATTCTGATCCAACTACAGTCAAATCTTTTTCAGGGACGGAAAAGTCTTAAGTGTGGGGATGTTTGATGTGTTGTAAAACACACTTACTTTCCTTATGATTTTATCATGGTTTTTATGCTTAATTGTTTATTTTATGAAAGTATTTGGGGTTAAGTGCAATAATTTACAAAGTTTAAATGTTAATTGTAGGTTTATGAAAGATGGGAAAAAAGAGTTAAGTTGGAAGATTCTAGGGGCCTTTTTGGTCAAGTTTCAAAACTACAACTCAAGGCCCGACCTAAGCCCACAAGTTAGAAGCCTTACATGATATTATATTAAGTTAATTAACTTAATTTTCTGCCATAGAACAGCCCTAAATCCCGAAATTCAGCAGCCCCAACCCCCTAGGCAGATTGCGATCGACAGCAGCAAGGAGAAGGAAGAAAAAGCTTGTGGCGGCTAGGGTTTGGTGGCTGTGACGGCTGGAAGAGAAGAAGAACACCAAGGAGGGTTGTATATAGCAGCTAAAGGTCTTATAAATCCATAATCTCAGCCATATAACCCTAAGTAATCATCTTTAAACTTTGTTTCTTGTTCAAGAACCCTAACTTGTTTAGTTTGATCTTTTTGTTGGTTTGTTTTGAAAGTAACTTAGAGATTGATTTGTGTTTGATTGTTCTTGATCATTGAATGAGTTTTGTTATGTTTATGATGAGTTATATGATGTTTAATTCGAATGTATGATGCTGTCCAAACTTAATGAGTAGCTAATCTTGTTTGTTCTACCTAGGTTTGATGAATATTGTTAGGTTTTGACTAGTAATATGGATTGTTAATGATCATGGCTTAAATTGTTAATGTAAAGTTTGATTTAACAGTAAATTAGATTGTGTTTAGTGGCTGTGTTTTGTTTGATTATACCTAATAACCTCGTGCTTTAATTAATTGAATCGGTTTTGATTAGTTGTTGCATGTTTAAGGCTCTTTACTTTGTGTTTAGGGTTTATTTGCAGGAAGTACAACCGTAGGGATAAGTGGGTAAATTAATTAGATAAAATCAGTTGTGAAACACCTTTTTAGAGACCGAGAGGTGATAAGAAGTAAACTCGTCTCATTATTTTACTTGTTAGAATTAAGATCGCGCGAGAGCGGGTTTTGTTCCTGTCGGGTTTGGGTGTTTGAGCGATTAATTGGTCTAGATTAAGTTAAGTTGAATTGTTCCTCTATCTTTGGTGGCGTAGTATTCGTTTCCATTAGGCTAGTGTGTCGGTGAGACCGAGAGGTGAGTCGGCATTAGAACACGTTAATAATTTGTTTTCCCAGTTTGTTCTTAAAATCAACTAAGATAAGTTAGAGTTTGTTAGTGAGACAAAGAGGTGATCTGACCTTCTTGAGCGAACCTTAGTTGTGTCATCCTTTAGAACCGGTGTCGTGAGAGTTTTCAATCCATTGTCTTGTCATCTCCTTCAACATGATTCTTACCTAGGTAGACGTTTTTATCACTCTAGTCAAAGTTTTCGAAGTTTTGTCAAAATTTTTCATTTAGTTAAGTTAAGTAGTTAAATTAAATGTAAACAAAAATCAATTAAATATTTTGGTGATTCTTGGTTAGAGTTTAGTGATTATAAACGTTTTCACGTATCTTCGAGTTCGATATCCGGACTTTCCTCATCTGTGCTATACGCGACCGGTACACTTGCCGTTTGTGTGAACTAGGATAGATTGTTTGGTTTTTAAAGCTTAGTTGCGACTTGTGTTTTATTTATATATATATTTTCGCACATCAACTGCTTTGCAACCGAGAGCTCAAAACCAAGCAAGATTCCAAAACAAACTGTGAAGACTGAACCAGAGAAATGGGTTTTGAACAAAAAATTTCCTGATCAAACTGTAACAATAGGACCTGCTATTTCCGAGATAGTACGGACCTTCTTAAAACAGTTATTATCAAAGAATATTGATGTTTTCGCGTGGCAACCCGCGGATATGACTGGTGTCCCGCGAAACATTGCGGAACACAAATTAAGGGTAAGTCCGTTGTTCATACCAATTATTCAAAAACAACGTAAGATGGGTCCGGAACAAACAAAAGCAATGAACGAACAAGTCCAGGATCTCTTACAAGCTGGAATCATCCGCCCAATTCGTTGCCAAACCTGGGTTGCTAATCCAGTTATTGTCCCCAAAAGCAATGGGTCATGGCGGATGTGTATCGATTTCAAAGATCTAAATAAAGCATGTCCCAAAGATTGTTATCCCTTACCCGAAATAGATCTCAAGGTTGATGCTGTGGCACCATTCAAATTCAAATGCTTCCTGGATGCCTACAAGGGCTACCATCAGATCCGCATGGCAGCGGGCGATGAGGACAAAACAACATTTCGTACTGATCAAGGCACCTTTTGCTACAAAATGATGCCTTTCGGACTAAAGAATGCGGGAGCCACATATCAACGATTAATGGACATAGCGTTCAAAGATCAAATTGGTCGGAATTTAGAGGTGTATATGGATGATCTCGTAATCAAAAGTGTTGAGGAAGACCAGATGTTGAGAGATATTAAAGAGACTTTTGAAACCTTGAAAGGTATTAACATGAAATTGAATCCGGCCAAGTGCTCATTCGGAATGGAGGAAGGAAAGTTTCTTGGAGTGATTGTCACGGATGCGGGCTTCAAAGCTAATCCCGATAAAGTTCAAGCTATAGCTCGTATGCCCTCCCCTTCTTCCCTCAAGGAAGTTCAAACACTTAATGGTCGATTAGTCGCTTTGAATCGTTTCTTGGTGAACCATGTAGCCAAATCTCATCCATTTCTCTCAACATTAAGAAACTGCCTTAAGAAAGCACATTTTAAATGGACTGCGAAAGCAGAACAAGCTTTTGTGGAGGTTAAAAGATGTTTGATGGAATTGCCCATGTTAATAGCATCCCAAGCGGGAGAACCTTTAACGTTATACCAATCGGCTTCAGACATTGCCATCAGGGCTGTCCTTTTGACAGATCGAAAGAACGTCCAAACACCGATCTACTATGTCAGCAGAACGCTATCGGACCCAGAAACAAGATACTCCATGCTTGAAAAACTTGTTTTAGCACTGGTCTATGCTGCCCGACGCCTTCGTAGATACTTTCAAGGGCACCCCATCAATGTCTTAACTGGATACAAGCTCAAAAATGTTCTCAGTAAACCAGAAGTGTCTCTGCGGTTGGCTAAATGGGCCATCGAGCTAGGTGAACACGCAATAGAATACAAACCTAGGCCAGCAATCAAAGGGCAAGTGTTGGCGGACTTCAAGACAGAGGTCCCGCGTCACAAAGAAAAAGAATGTTTGATCGAGCAACAACCCCAAGCACATCCGGAATCAGGACAGATTTGGTCCTTTGTTACGGATGGAGCTTCAAGCAGTGAGGGATGTGGCGCAGGCTTCAGGTTAGTCAATCCCGAAGGCCATGAATTTACATATTCCATAAAGTTGGACTTCAAAAGTACCAACAACGAGGCAGAATATGAAGCTTTCTTGGTTGGCTTACGGATAGCCAAAAAGCTTGGGGTTAAGCATTTGGAAGCCCGAGTGGATTCCATGTTGATCACGGGACAGATCAACGGCACATATGAGGCAAAAAATGATATCATGGCTTCATGTGTCACAGGCGAAAGATCTGATGATCCAATTCTCTTCTTGCAAAGTCATTCATATAAAGAGAAGCGAGAACAATCAGCAGATGCTCTTAGTAAATTGGATTCAACAAACTTTGAACATTTTGCCAAAGACATCCGCATCGAAATATTAGATCGCCCGTCTGTTCCACAGCATCAAGTTTTAGTGATCCAAACGGGAGTAGAATCCTGGATGACACCCATAATAGCATACTTGTCATCCAGAGCACTTCTGGAAGAAAAGGCAGTGGCCCGGAAGATAAAGCACAAAGCCTTGAACTATCAGATACTTGACGGTGTTTTGTACCGATGTTCCTTCCTCGGACCATTACTACGATGTGTGGATGCCGAGGACGCGAACTACCTAATCAGAGAAGTTCACGAAGGCATTTGCGGTCTTCACGCTGGCCCGCGTATGGTCGTGGTGAAATTAATGAATGCCGGATACTATTGGCCAGGGATGCACTTGGATGCGGTAAATGAAATTAGAAAGTGCGATTCTTGTCAACGGCATGCCCCTAACACGCTACGACCAAAGAACGAGTTAGTTTCAGTCACTTCAGCTTGGCCGTTCCAAAAATGGGCTATTGATATCATGGGACCTTTCCCTGAAGCCCCTGGACGGGTCAAATTCTTAATAGTAGCCATCGACTACTTCACAAAACGGGTGGAGGCCAAACCAGTTGCTTCTATAACAACAGCGAGTGTTAAAAAATTCTTGTGGGAATTCATCATATATCGTTTCAGCCTCCCCCTAGAGCTCGTTAGTGACAACGGAACACAATTCGCGGACAATGGGTTACAAGAATGGCTAAAAGAATTACACATTTCTCAAATCTTCACCTTTGTAGCCCACCCGCAAACGAATGGTCAAGTCGAAATAACCAATCGGACGATCAAAGAGGGAATTAAGACGAGATTAAGGACGAAACGAACGGGGTGGGTGGACGAATTGCCCCATGTACTATGGGCCTTCCGCATTCAAAGGAATTCCAGTAATTTCGAAACCCCCTTCAGTTTGACATATGGCACAGAAGCCATGATTCCCGCCGAGATTGGTATCCCATCCGCCAGAGTCCTTATGATTGAGGATAATAATTATGAATTCCGGATGAACCTTGACCTCCTTGAGGAAAGAAGGGAATTGGCATCGATCCGCGAGCATAATTATAAACGCCAGTTGCAAAAATATTACAACTCGCGGATCCAAAGATGTGAATTCGACGCGGGGGACTTCGTCTTCCGCAGTAATGAATCCTCAGGGCAAGAGCCTCCGGGCAAGTTGGCCCCTACCTGGGAAGGACCTTATAGAATCCAGAAAGTTTTATCTAAAGGTGCCTACAAACTAGAAAGGTTGGACGGGTCGAAGATCCCTAGAACTTAGAATGGGGCCCAACTGAGGAAATGCTACATTTAGTGGGTTTGACTTTTGGCCTGCGTGCCTAACTAGATGTTAAGAACCTTTGTAATTTCATTTCTTGTAATTCGGCTTATGCCTTAGTTATGAAAATTTTCATTTTAGTCATTTGAGACTTGTACGATTATATAATCCTTTATTCTTACACAAAGAAGATCCTTGGAAAATACTTATATTATAAAAATAAACAAAGTGTGCCGGATACGATATTAAGCCTTCTTTATTTATACAAAAAGGGATTACAAGATGTGGAGAAGCCTAATTAAAAAGAAAGAAAAAGATCTATCTATGGCGCGGCATCTTTGTGTTCCGCATCGTTGCCTCCCGCACCTTCCTCTTCTTCATCTTCTCCATCAAGCTCAAGAAGAGTCTTTAACTGCTGAATGCTATCTTCCTTATCAGCAAGCTCGGATATTTGGCCCGTCAAAGAGAATTTCAATGAATCGAAATCCTTTGATTTCTGCTTAAGGATGGCAACAGTGTCTTGACCAGCTAAGACATACTCTTCCGGATGCTTGGAAGTTGAGCCAAACTGGTAACCTTCTTGGAAACCCAGTTGGCGACCAGCTTGTTTAGAAGCTTTCAGAAGGATAGCAACGCAATTCCCAAGCTCATCGCTAGCCCGAACATCGGCGATGACATGTTAAAACGACTATGTTTAATTAATCTGAAATACTTAGATTATTTAAAAAAAAAAGATGTACCTTGGGAATAGCTTATGCTAATAGCCACTTTTGATCCGCATTGGCCCGGAAAAGCTCCATCTTGTGACCAGCGCACTCCAAAGCTTGGTCACGATTTTGGCATTAAGATCAGAAAGACGCTTGTCTTTGGCCGCCGATGCAGCCTGCAGAGCTTCAATCAATTTGGCTCGTTCAGCCAGTAATCTGGCTTGTTCTTCCAGTTGCTTTCGAAGAACAACCGTGGTTTCCTCAGCAGCGGATCGGGCAACCTTCTCCGCCTCAAGGGCCTGGCGAACCTCCCGGGATTTGCTCATCACTTTAAGAGCTTCCTCCTTGGCATCAGTTGCAGAGGCCGCCATTTCATCCCACTGCTCATTTATCGCTAACCAATCCCTGGTTATCTCTTGGTTGGTAGAGATATCATTCGCCACATAGTAAGAATGGGAGTTCAATAACTCTTGGCGAACACTATGGCGACGACGCTCCCTCTCAGTGGGAGGAAGACATTCCCACAAAAATTCGAAACATATATCTACGTCTCGGAATGTAGAATCCCGACGTAATGTCCAATGCGGTTGATGAGGAGTGGGATCTTCCTCCTGAGGAGCTGGAGAAGTCTGAGGAGCATGTGGAAATATGCTCACACCTCCTTGATCCCTAAAATGATGAACATAATAAGAAGGCGATCTCTGGGCATGCTCAGAAGTGTCAGCCTCCTTATTCTTCAGAGGAGAATCGTCCGCCACTTCAATGGGCTCCTCAGCAGTGTTAGGAGGCGGAGGTGGTGGAGGAGGATTTGAATCTTTCAACCCAGCAGCACCTTCAGAAAGGTTGTCCAGGTTCACTGAAAAACATTAGCAAAAGGTTAAAAATATTCTAATTCATAGCAGCTTTCAAGTAAAAAGACGTTACATACCTAACGATGGATCGTCAGCATCAAGCTGTTCCAGGCGTGCTTCCAAGGCAGAAGGATTTGTCTTCTTAGATTTTTTCTTCTTGGAGACAATCTTTAACGGATTAACCTTGCCCTTGCCCGCCACTTTGGAGGCAACCGTGTCAACGACCGGACGTCTGCCCTCAGCAGTAACATCATCGGGTCCCAGACCCTCAACTTCCGCAGTGGCGTCAACGTCATCTTGAACCGAGGCCTGATTAGTCGCGGCTCGTTGACGGGTAAGACTTGCAGTTGAGCCCACAACTTTATTAGCATCAGTTGAATAAACTTCCTCACAAAGTGATGACTCCTCACTAGATGAAAAGAGTACAATCACCCCGCTAGAAGTAATGGTAGTTACAGGCCGGGGTTGTAGAATACCCTGACCATTGAGTATGGCTTCTGCAACATACTTCTCACCTTTGGCATACATTGGTTCGGAGACCAATGGTTCCAGACGAATGGCGGTAGGGAACGAAAAGTTGTTGCTCGTCCGATCCAAAAAGGGACCATCTTTTGGATCAATCGGACGCCGCACCATCATACCCCCTTCTTGGTCCAACAAAGTGCTGAAAGCAGAACCCTCACCTACACAAAGCAATTATAGTAGTCAGAAATTACTAGTTTATTAAGAAAAAGATAGAGGTAATCGACAAGCTTACTCTTATCGGTCTTCTCGTAGTACGGTTCCAACTCAGGAAATGGTCACAATCGGCTCATTTTCGCACTCACCATTGCTCCCTCGTGAATGGGACACATGGGAGTCGGGGTAGACATCAGTGTCTTAAACTATGAAAGACCTTCATGAGCGGTAGCAAGAACCACGGGCATGGGAGCTTCCACCTTACGCTTCGTCATCTTGAATGGAATAATGTCTTCTCGGATCCAGAAAAATTTTGGCTTCCAGCCATGAAGGCTACGGAACCACTCCGTGCCTATGGTCCTCTTCTCGATGGATGCAAAACTGTACCACCCATCACGAAAGGTCATTTTATAAAAAATGGCAAACATGCCAACAGTCGGTTCAAGGTTGCGAGATTGGCAACAAAATTTGAAATGTCGAATCCTCAGCATCCCAAACGGATGGATCTGGAAAAGATGAATCCCATAAGTTGTCAAAATCGATTCGACAAACTTGGTAATTGGAATCCGGAGGTTCCCCGTTGTAAAATGGTCCACATAGACATCCATTTTCTTTGGGGGAGGACTAGTGGCAATAGAACCACTAGCAGGACGCTCTGGTTCCCATTCCGTCGTCAATCCGTATACGTTTACAATGTCATTATAATCTTCTTCTTTAAGGCAGACTTCAACCTCGTTGATAGTAGGGGTACTCTTCTTTTCTTTAGCCATTTGAATATCAGAAAGATGAAAAAATCTCAGAAAAGGTTGGAAAGTCTAGAGCGTTTGAAGAAATCTGAAATTGATAGAGATTAAATGGAAATCACACGGGTTATATTTATACTCATCACAATTAATGCGGTCCATAAAGCGACAGAGGAGAGAGAAACCGCGGACCGCCAGATGGTTGACACGTTGTAACATCCTGAATATTATAATGATAAATAAAGAAAGTTACGTTTAGTGATTTCGCGTTATTAAGTAAGTAATACCGAGTAAAGAACGGATCATGGACTTAGATTAATTAAGATGGATTAAGGGTAATGGGCCTTAGGTCCATGGGCTTTAAGGGATATAAATATCCCCTTAAACCATCCTAAAACCCTAACTATCATTTCCATCTTTCATAAATCTCTACACACTCAAAAACACACACATACACTACACCTCACACGGCCGTGAGAGAGAGAGGGTTCCGAGACCAAAATCAAGCCAACCATTATTTGATCTTCGATATACGAGCTAGATACGAGATAACCACGCAAACCGAACACATAAAGGTAAGATTTCGATCTTAAAGTTCATGTTTTTATAGACGGTTTGCCATAAAGCTTGAAACGATAATAGATCGGATTTAAATGAAGCGTAAAGTAGCGAACTTGATGCTAGGACGAACCTAATAAACCCTTAAAACATGTATGGTTCGTTTAAGATAAACCGTAGATCTTGTATTGAACGTTTATGGAATTAAAGGTCCAAACTTTACGTGTTTTCGGGTCAAATCTTAACCAAAAACGACCATAGGAATGATCGCGGGATAGTCAAATACCATACCCATGGATTTCTCGGTAAAACGATGATGATTTTGGTGATTAAGATTGAATAGAGACGGCGGCTGGGCAACTTCGCCTGCAAGTCATAACTTCGCCTTCATGCAAGTTCGCCTAAAGCTAAGTTCGACGAGCCTTAACTTCGCCTGGTGATAAGTTCGCCCATGATAACTTCGCCTAAAGCTAAGTTCGCCGAGCCTTAACTTCGCTTAATGATAAGTTCGCTTAATGCTTAACTTCGCTTAATGTTAAGTTCGCTTAACACTAAGTTCGCTTACAGTAAGTTCGCTTAATGTTAAGTTTGCTTAACACTAAGTTCGCTTACAGTAAGTTCGCTTAATGTTAAGTTCGCTTATTGTTAAGTTCGCTTAATGATAAGTTCGCTGGAGTTAGCAAGTTAAAAAATAAATTAAAAACCTAATGAAAAACGTGTTAAGATAGTTAATGGAAATAAAAATTTTCCAAGCTGACCTGGCAGCTCGACCCCAGCCAGGGGCTCTGCCCCTTGGACCCTACTAGGGGCTGCCGCCCCTAGACCCCGCTGCCAGGGGCGATGCCCCCGGACCCCCGTTCGTCGTGGGTTATATAAAGATAGAAATACAACATGAGCAGTAGTAGTTAATTGATACAAGTAAATATTATACAGTTAGCCGTGCACAGCTCAAGAAGGGAATAACGATTAACGGAGAGCGTAACAGGATTCAGGTGAGTTTCTAGCCCCACTTCTGTGTCATGCTTTCGGGGCTGTGTGCATACTCGATATGTTTGTTAATACACTTATCCTAAGTGATAAGTGTATGCCTTATATGAATGATGTGAAATGTATGATGATTGCTTGTTAGCACGTGAACGATCTTCGGATATTGCACGTACTGTCAGGTTGTAGTGTTACGTATAATGTAAGTATAATGTATTTGCTTATATGTATGAATGCGATAAAGTTAACAAACGAAGGAAAGGCCTGGTTGTATGGTAACGAAGAGGGACCAAACCCTTATAATATCTGTGATGTTAGGGACCAGACTCTAATAATATATGTGATGTTAGGGACCAGACCCTTATAATATCTGTGATGTTAGGGACCAGACCCTTATAATATCTGTGATGTTAGGGACCAGACCCTTATAATATCTGTGATGTTAGGGACCAGACCCTTATAATATCTGTGAGGTTATAGGGCGAAAGACTCTTTAAAACGTATGATTATGTATGTAAAGAAAGTATGAAGGTAAGAATGAAAGTGTATGCACTTATGTGTGTATGAAAGAAAGTTAAAAGGTTAAGTATGAAATGTAAGAAGGTATTGTATGAGTATGTGATTAACTAGAACTCACTCAGCGTAGCTGACTTTTAGTATGCACGCAGGTGAGTAGAATGAGGCAGGTAGCTTGAGGAGGACACATGGCAGAGTTGGACGAAGCTGGCATCTGAAGATTTTGCTATGATGTTTTATTTTAAAAGACTATGTTTTGTTTTTAAATGACTATGAATGCTCGATAAGACAAGAATTATGGTTATGGAATGTAATGGTTTGAATGTTTTTAATGTTCCGCGAATGTTTTAATTAACTCTGATATTTAGAACTGCGTTCATGAGTAAGTCCAACACGAAAGTAGGGCTACCGGTAACGGGGCCTTACACACGTCAGGCGGGAAATTCAAGATAATGTGAACATGCTGTCAACGGCGTTCTCCACATCTTGTCAACTGTCCTCAAGGAGTCTCTCTCTCTGCCACGTCATCATAGCTATCCAAACTTTTAAATATTTCAAAAAAGTTGTAAATTTCAAAAATATCTTTTAGAGATATTTTCTCCAAACAGTTGAATGTCCACAAAAGTTAAAGAGTTTTTTCTCATTAATTATTCAATAAATAATTACAAAAAGAGAAAGAAAAAATTACAAGTTACAAACATATAGGCCTATCCTAAGGATTCGAGGTCGATGGGTCTTCCGGAGCCTTTAACGAAATATCTTCGGACGAGTCGTCCTCAGACTCTTCACCAAGATAAATCTTCAAAAGTTGCAAGCCGTCATCTGCGGAAGCAAGTTCCGGGAGCATATCTTGTAAAGGGAAGGTCAAAGTATCATGCTCTTTAACCCGATTAGCACGATCTTGTTTAAAATTTACACCATGAAGCGGATGATCTTTAAATGTACGATTGCTCTGAGCATAACTCATCCCTTCATGAATGCCCGCCACACGCCCAAGTGAAGAGGAAGCAGCCATCACATTGACAAAACTATCATTCAGCTCCTTACTTCCTTTGATATGGCGGACGACCTGTTAGGACAAAAACATAAGTTCCCAGTATCAAAAGAATGAGAGTAAGAGAACAAGTAATAAAGAATAACTTACAACATCAACGCCCCGAGTAAGGAACCATTGACGGTCCTGCTCCGCACGTTCCGCCTGCGCTCGGAACTCCTTTGATTCCGCGATGGATTCCTCATGGGCTTGAAGAAGAGAGTTATAGGTCGTCTGAATTTCAGCAGCACTCTGGTCTTTGAGTTCGACTCGCTCTTTTTGCAACTTTAGCTCCGCCTCAAGATCATGAATTCGGGCACCCTGAAGGGCCACTTGATTTTCCAACGAGGAATTGACTTCCTGAGCACGGGCTAAATCGTCTTTATCCTTTTGAGCCTTTTCCCGATCAGCTTCACGAATGGCATTTTGCCTCTCACAAGCTTCTTTCCATCGGCGTGCTGCACTAGCATTACGGTCTTGCTCACTCTTTAGGGCATTCTCCGCATCAGCCTGCTTCCACTTAGCAGTTTGGGCAGCAATGCGATGCTCCTCAGCCTCTTTCTTGGCAACCTCAGTGGACCTCCGGGCCTCTCCCACTTTCCCGCATAAGGTACGCCACTCACTTAGGACTTCTTGGCTACCGGCTAGAGCATTAGCTAGGTGGTAGGCCACGTTGGTATGTAGGTCATGGCGGGAAAGATCGCGTTGATACGCCATTTCAATAGGCGGCGTACAGTGTTCAACGAAATCCATACACGTTCTAGGATGAGAGAACCGTGACCCGTTAGTAATGCCTCATGGAGGGAAAAACAATTCATGTGTATCACCCAGGCCCGTATCCCCGTAGTAACGAGAACCCGAAGGATTAAGGCGAGCTGAGGTTGAAAAAGGTTGTTGGGGAGGAGGCTGAGGAGGAGACTCCTCAGTCCTGTAATCCTCCTCATTAACAGCAGGATTGTCCTGCTGACCACCTGTACCACCCCCAGCCTAAAAAATATAGTCTAAACGAGTATCAGTTTTAGACTGGATAGTGGCAGTATCAATTGGAGGGGTTGGCACCCTTTCCTCTACTAAAGGTGAGGATGGTTGATCCTCCGTGTTAATATTGCTAGGAGGAGTCGGAGGCTTATCCTCCACATTCTTCTCTAGAGAAGGAGATGGTTGTTGTTCAGTTTGAGGAGTTGGTGTAGGCAACTTCTCAGAGACATCTTCACTAAAGATCAGTGGGTCTACAAAAACAAAAGCTATTTTTAGCTACACATTTTATGAAAGTATAGTACTTAAAAAGATTAATATGTACCTTCAACAGTGTCAATAAGGTCAGCAAGGCTATATTGTGGCTTCTTAGGACGACGAATTTTTCGTTTCTTCTTCGAAGGTCCCGCCTCAGCATCCGCAGTCTTGACGCCCGCTTGTCCTGCTTGAAAAGCCGTAAAATCTCTCTTTTTCTCTAATTCTGCCAACAAATGGGAGATAGTAGAAGGTTCAGGTGTATCATCATCAGATTCCCTCTCCTTGGGAGATCGAGAAGTCAGAACTATCACCGTCATCATCACTCGACAATAAAGTGGCGATCGTCCCGTCAGAAGTAATAGCAAAAAGCGGATGATGGTTTAGAACATACGCACCTGTCTCAAAGGTAGCGTTCGAGACAATAGGCTCAGCCCGCACCTTCTTTGGGAAAAGGAAGCGGGACTTAGTTTTCTCAAGAATAGGCATGTCACCGGCATCCCGGATGCCATGTCGGACACAACCCCTATCCTCAAAAAGGGCATTGAACATCGAACTTCGACCTGAGGAGATAAAAAATTTAATAATAGAATACATCGCAAAAGAAGGAAAAACAGTAAGGATAACTTACGTTCATATAAGTCAACAAAAATAGGCTCCATAAATTCTGAGGCCCATAAGCGACTCATGCCTGCCCACACCAAAGCTTCTTCTGGTAATGCCCGCATCGGCGTTGGTTCCATCGTTAGATTACGAAACCAGTCACGACCTTCGTGAGCAGCTGTAGCAACGTCCGGAAGACGAGAGTTGACCGGACGACGGACCATGGCAACGGGTACCACGTCCTCAGAAATCCAAAAAAATTTACAACGCCAATCGGAAGGCACCTTCTCGACCTCATATCCAATACTTCGGTAAGAAAATCCATGGCAGGAATACCAACCATCGCGGATGGCAAGACGGTAGAAAACTGGGAATCGATCAACATGTGGCACCAGGTCCCGTGCTATACAGACAAATTCATAGTGTCGGATTCGCATCATAGCACGTGGATGTAGTTGGGACAAATGAATCCCATAAGCGGTTAGCAAATTCATAAGGAATTTCGTCAAAGGAAGACGGAAATTCCCACAGGTAAAGTAATCGGCATAGACAACCATTTTCCCAGGAGGAGATAGACTGGCTATCGAGCCCGGTGAAGGAAACTCTGGTTCCCATTCCGGATGTAACATCCGGCCCCTCGCACCACCAATATTGTCCGCTCCGCCCACGAAGAGCTCACGGATTTGTTTTTGGTTACCCAAAACGCGTTGGTGATTGAAGAGGCAGGACATTTCTTATGAACCAGTGATCTCCCTTGTCCACGACCGATGTGGGATAGCCTAAGAGTGGGACAATGTTGTGTTTGCCAAGGGTGTTACAATCTATTCACGCGCCTGCGAGTGAACTTCTTGCTAATAGCAAGGCTATAAGGAGTGTGTGGGTTTTCCAGGAGAAATCGATATGCATGAAAAAGTACATACATTTATATCAAGATTTGTGGTATGGGTTTACTCAAACTCATGGAATTTATAATGAGGACACCTTCTAATTTGTCGTCATGCTTTAGCATATTAGGATACTATTTGCCATTGCCGAGTATTATCATCACTGATATAGAGGTAGGGTACTAAAAAGGCCCAAATACTCTTAAGTACCACCCGCGGGTCACAGAGGAACCTCTAAATAGACCACCCGCGGAGCATACGGATCACCCACACATCACAGTAGAGGAAGAACGTCCTCATACCACGCGCGGAAGCATCCTTGCACCCTCAAAAGTCGTCCGCAGGATAGGATATCAGTCCGCCTAAACGATCAAGAGGAAGTGCCAGCGGGACAGCTGTCACCAACCAATTACCATCTAGAAGAATATCCAAGATTGTTACTAGAGGAATACGTGACCTACTGGCCAATGAACAAGGGACACCTGGCCAGGTTGTTATAACCGTGCACATGGCCAGGGTGCGATCTGTCTTATCATTGGGTGACACGTGTCCAGGTTGTTATACCCATGCATATGGGACGTATGGCTCAACCTATCATAAAAGGACACGCGTCCAGATGGTTGTTGAAGATCTTCTAGAAGAGGACAGCTGGCCCAATTACCTTCCTACGTCATTTGGCTATAAATACCTTGTCAAACAGTATGAGGTATTCATTCACTCACTAGCATTCTGACTACACTTAGTCTGTTTACTTCAGTACTTTCTCCATTTACGAACGTTATTGATTCTCACGCCGGAGGGTGGTTACAGGAAGACCCCCCCTTTTGTCCTTCCTGTAACGAGACTCACGGTGTCTGTTTTGCAGGTTCAGGTCATTGGACTTTGGGGAGTTATACTCATATCATTGGTTGTAATTATCGTATCTTACCCTGTGGACTCATTGGATCCTGGACCCATACCCAAGGATCGGATCCGTGTTTCTTCAACTGAGTTTCCTAAATAGATTAAATAGGTTTTGTTGATTCAAATAACCTAACAAAGCATGCACGATTAACAAACTTTATTTATGAAATAGTATGCATCTCAAAGCTGAAATCTTTGGTTTTATAAAAATTGCAGATATGTTGTGTTTATAATTAAGAAGGCTAGTGGGAGTTTTATCCATTAAACCTAATAATGTGTCTTAGATACATCACTTGGTTATAGTCATATCATAAAATGATTTTTTATATGGGTTCAATTAAAAACAGCCAATGTAATAGGCTATATATAGCTAGGAATTTATTTGCAAGACACAATAAACAAAAGGGTGATGTTAAATGAACCCCACTCCCATCCATTTTTATTAAACATACTCCTTCCCTTAGGTTTTATATTAATACAATTTAGACATTTTTGTTGTTTTTTTGTCATTTTGCTATCTTTTATAATCATTATTATTTTTATAAAAGCATTTTTATTCTATTTTTATTTAACAACTTTTTTTTTCTATCTATCTTTTTATGTATATTTAAAAGCCTTTAATAAAAACATATTTTTTCTCACTTAGAAAAACGTTTATTTTTCTTATCTTGTTTTTCTTGTTTAAAAAATGTTTTTTTTCTATACTTGTTTTAATCTTTTTGAAGAGCGTTCTTTTAAATTAAGAGAGTTTACATTCTTTTATAAAAAAATCATATTAGTTTTTATAACTAAAAAGGTTAAATAACATACAAATTAATAAACAAATTTGGCTCTTTTCTCAAGTAACATTAACACATGTATCTAAACCTAACAAAAAAAATCAAATTAAATTGAATACATTTTATAAAAAAAAATAAAAAAACAGCTAGAGAAAACATACAAAACTTTTTAATACATGTAAAAAAATAAACAAACTTTTAATAAGATCTTAATGAAATAAAATAATAAAATCAATAACAAAAATATAAAAAAAATTGTAAAACAAAAATATAAACTTAACAGTTTTTTTAATTGATATTTTGAGAGAATTATAAAATAAAATAAGAGGGACTAGAATGTCAAAATGTTAAGGGTAAATGAAAGTTCGGGGGGGGGGGGGGGGGGTGTATGGTTAGCAAGGAATGGGGGTACGTTTAGCCTGACCCAAACGACAACTTGCAATACCCTAGTCGTCACCTAAGAGAGGTTGTCGCCCACCCCCTTTGATTGGATAAACAGTCGACCAAAGAAGAAGTCAAGATTGGGTCTCGAGAGTGGTAACTTGTAAGAGTCTATCGAGTGAGCCAATTTAGAAAATGATCACAGCCTTGAAATAGTGAGGCGATTTGGAAGGTGAACACTATCTTGTAATAACGAGACGATTGCACTCAAGTGATCGATCTCTATCATACTAGAGAACCGTTTTAGTCAATCAACTCTAATTTGGAGAAATAAGGATAGGATGTAAGCGACGGCCATGTATAAATGTGAAAACAATGAAGACACTAAAGGCGAAAACGACGAATTATGATTCTACATAGGCTCCCAACTAAACAAGTTGAAGAAAATGATTTAGAGTTGGAAAGGAACAAAAGGAAGTGGAGGGAGGTGGTAGAGGTGATGTCATAGCGGTTAATAGTGGTGGGGGAGCATGTTTATGGTTAGATAGTTAGGTATTAGTTGCCGGAATATATGTCTAGAGTACTTATGTGTTTGTGTGTGTGAAACAGGTCTGATATAAATTGGTGTTTTCATCTTTATGTCCTTTAGTAAAAGTAACTTATATAGTGAGAAGCATATATTTGTTTAGAGTTATCTACTTAACCAATAATTATACATCAGATAAAAAGTAAAGTTTGGTGTCGTAGGAGCCCCTTGGCCAAGTTGCGGAAGGAGATTGTGCCATGTAAAATTCTTGTTATTGTTTTTTTTATGTTATTATTTGGAGGTTATTAATTTGTCCTTATGATTTAATATCTATATTGTTGACACCGGCCGAATTCGCATTGGTTCGCCACATCATCTCATCACACAAGCTTTGTTTTTTTCTTCTTTCGTGTCGACTCCTAGCCGTACTGCGCGGGTATTACCAACAGAGTACATGTCACTTCAAATATGTTTTTCTCTCATAAGTTATACGAGTGTCAATACTATTCTATGTTATATGTTCACCTTTTGGGTTTATAGTCATTACCACTACTATTCTAATCCATAACAACCGAATTCGTGTTGTGCACCGCCGGAACACGGCATGTTTTGTTACCTAGTATATATGAAATACAAATTTAGATAATATTTTTAAATTAATATACTTCCACCGTCCCATTAAAAGTGTCCACATTTCCTTTTTTATTTGTCCCATTAAAAATGTACACCTTCAAAATTTATTAACTAATTTCCAAGTTTACCCTTAAACACACACAACTAACATTAATAAACATTAAACAACATTGATGGACTCAATTTCCAATAACATTATTGTCATTTGGTAAGTAAAAAAATAATTAATTTAATCTATCTTAAAATTTGTGTTTTTCAAAATAACCGGGACGAAGGGATTACCATTTACATAGAAGCATCAGAAGACTTCCACATGGAATGGCCATAGCCAAATATATTATGACCCCACAATACAAAAGAGAGCTTAGTGCATGTGGCAAAAATTTGTAGGTGGGACTTCGGAGCACATTTAATTTTCCTTTACATGTTCAATGTATTCTTGTGATCTTGTCATCTTTGTCTCTCTTTTCCCTTTAAAGATGAAAGGCCCATGAAGGAGCTATCAAACAAATTTAAATACAATGAAAGGGTGTCAAGATAATATGTGGTTGAACAATATATATATTTTTTAAATACCACAGTTGAAGTCAACTTTGACTTTGTTAAGTCAATTATTCAACTAAGCAAAACTTAATCATCTATTTAATCTAATAATTCTTATAACTATCATTAATCAAATCAACATCAAGATTAGATATCTAACCACCACCTTTCAATCTTAATAGTGACATGTTAATGATAAGATAAGCCACATTGCATTGATGCTTCACTAATGGCCTAATTAGGGCAGATTCGACGTTTTCTTTTTCGTTTGTTTTTGTTGCGTTTAACGCCTACATTTAATCACGTTGTTTACTTTTATGAAAACAAATATCTTATGATTTAATTAACCAAAATTGTTAATAATAACTATATAGATGAATTGCATGGAAAAAATTGTGTATGATGCTCTTTCTATTTTGAGCTTAATATGGGCCTTAGCCCATTTCATTTCCTTTATGGGCTAGCCCATAAATCAATAAGGTCTGTTTACTATTGAACCATCATATAAACACTCTTTAGATATGATGATTTCCAGTTAATCTTGGAGGAGTAAGTAATGATCGTCACCTGCTCGCTGCCGTGGTGCCGTAGATAAGCGGAGATGCATCGGCTTCAACTGTAAGAACGTTAAGTGTTAATCAGGGTTTACATCATGAACCTTTGATTGTAGATTAATATGGTTGATTAATAGTTAATGTGTTTTGATGCTAGTAGGATTAATGGATGTAGCTGATTTTTAAACAGAATGTGTGTGATTGTCAAAAGTTAGAAAAACAACAAATAGAACCAGAATAGCATATACGCGTTACGTTTTGTTTTCATTGTGAGTTGGATTATGGTTTAGAATTCAAGAACTAAAATATTTTGTTTCTGATTATCAGGCAATAATCCCAGATATAAAGAATGCATGGATGTTGTTGCTACTTTACAAGCCATGAAGCCTAGAAATCTCTTTTAGAGTTAATTTAGTTCAAAATATGGCTACCAGTGTGGAAACTTGGCTACCAGTTGCTACTTTCATTTCATTTACTCGAGACAAAAATTCAAAGCAAGTTTACAAGTTGTTTGCTGATTTTACGGTCCTTATGTGATCAAGTCACTATCATTCAGGTAATGTAGGGCTGTAAACAAGGCGAGCCAATCTC